>NC_088239.1:45633987-45933987 GCF_036934945.1 Oncorhynchus masou masou | reverse complement strand
TATCTTTTTGACTACTGATGATTTTTCTTGTCTGACGCTTCTCCTCAGGCTTTCAGTCCAGATGGTCGCTGGTTGATAACGGCAGCCATGGACTGTACTATCAGGACATGGGACCTTCCCTCTGGCTAGTAAGACTAATCCTTCCGCTTCTGGAGCAGCTTCTCGTCATTTCCTCTTGCCATAACCTGAAATCGTTAAGATTACTTTTGTTCAGATTCTTAAAAAAAAAGGGGTGGCTTTATCAAAAATGTAGTTTATCAATGAATCTCCTTCAAGTGCTCTGCAGGGGAATTTCCCTCTCAGCCTTCAGTAATTGACTTGATTTATTCTCTCTTTATTTTCTGTCATTGTTAACTTTCTTTCCTAGCCTGGTGGACTGCTTCTTGGTCGACTTTGCTGCAGTCAGTCTGACCATGTCACCCACAGGGGACTTTCTAGCCTCCTCCCATGTCGACAACTTGGGGATCTTCTTATGGTAAGAGTCACCACCACATCAAAGAAAGACTGTGTGGCGGGTGGAGTCAATGATTATCTGAGGTTATGTCATTATTACGGAACCAAACCTGCTGGTTAATGTTCACACTAACAGGCAACCAAGTATTAGATGATAAAGGAACAATCTTGATTTGCTGAGTCTTTGAATAAATGGGACCCAGCAAATTAGTAGTTGTATGGTCAATTGTTACAGCATCTATTCAATTGAATAGTTATTTATGAAGGATTTATTTGTTATTTATGAAGGATTTTAGTTATTTCCTTGTATTCAAGTAGTTTGCTGTGACAGTGTGTTGCATGTATATTGAGTAGTAGTGTTACATCCAGTATAATACTATTCAGGATAGTAACTCATATTATTCAGCAATAATAATAATAATAATGTATGACATTTACCAGGCGCTTTTACCCAAAGTGACTTAGTCATGTGTGCATACATTTTACGTACGGCAGGTCCCGGGAATTGAACCCACTATCCTGGCGTTGCAAGCGCCATGCTCTACCAACTGAGCTACAGAGCACAACATCATAGTAGTATTCAGTATTAGTAATTCAATCGAGTACAGGCCCAGCTGAATGAACAACAAAGACCGAAAGCAATATGACATTTTCTGAAATAGTTTTGGGGGAAATGGTTTCGTCTCCGAGGGAAGATCCTCTGAGCTAGATGACGGGTTGCCCTATGCGGGGCTGCTGGCATCGAAGACCTCTCCCGCTGGAGGAAAGGAGTTCCCGTGACGGGCCTTAAGGTTATAATAGCTAGTAGTGGCGGATGGTTGTTGAAAACCCTGTTCGCTCACGTGCAGTTAAGTTGACATGTATGAATACATCCCAACATTTGTGTGAGATTGGGCCCACAGGTTAGACGGCATGTGTGAGGAATGTGCATCATTGTGCCGTGGTTATAGGCTCTACGGTCAGGAGGTGATTGACATTCCACATATGGCTAACAGGGAAGAGGAGAAACGGGACACTATGCTGATGATGATTAGTTTTGTATTCATTCCCACTATGCCCCTAGAATAGGAAATCAAGTGACTTCTGTTATGCTTACTGGATGACGTATATATGAGCATTCAGACCAGCCTTCCTGATTTTGAACATTACTACATTAGTGTTATTGTTGAGTGAGCATCCCATGTTGAGTGAATTCCATATGGTTGTGTTTCCAGGTCCAACAACACGCTGTGCAGTATGGTGTCGCTGCGCCCCCTGCCTGCAGATTACGAGCCCACCGGGATCATGCTGCCAGGAACCTGTTCCAGCCAAGGTACCGACTGAACAGCCACTGTACCCATGTAGCACTTACTCTGTACCGGGCACGGGGGGCTCGAAAGTCCCCCACACCATCTGGACTGGCACATGTAACTGTGGTACCAGCCAATTATTCAAGCGGTCCTTTTGAATCTAGATATTGATGGAGAGAAACAATACTGTGCCGTAACGTGTGTGGCAGAGTACTGTACATTCAAATGCTTGAAATAGCCTTTCTGGAGCTTAAGCAATATTAGATGGTAGTTGATGGTATCTGTTGCCAAAGAAACATTAGTTTTCTTCTGCAGATGAAGAGGGAGAGGGAGATGCTGATCTCAACACTGAGATGATAGAATATGAGTCTCCTGAGCAACTGGACGAGCAGCTGGTCACCCTCTCTCTGCTGGCCGACTCTCGCTGGAAGAACCTGCTGCACCTCGACATCATCAAGGTGAGCATGTCACACTGTGGTTGTCTGCGGAGGGAAAACGGGTCAGCTACAGGGTCTCAAGCCCAGGTTGTCTGTGCGACTCAAGACTGTCTTAGCCCTCTGAGCTAAACCCAAGGCAACACATTTCTCCTTACACTTGCAGTGACTGACGACACGTGTGGTAATATCATTGTCATCGCTTCATAAGACAGACTTTCACAGTGCTCATATATTTTGTTTTTGTTATGTCGGACTGAAATGAGATTGGTGTTTTCCCCTTTCACATATAGAAACGGAACAAACCCAAGGAGCCCCCCAAGGTTCCAAAGGCTGCCCCCTTCTTTATGCCCACCATCCCAGGACTAATACCACAGTTCGCCCCCTCTGAAGGCTCCAACCAGGGGGAACAGGTGAGAGAAGTTAGCTACTTCTTCAAGTTCTGATAATAAACAGAACTCCACGAATGACCCTGAAACCACAACACTGTAAAATCCATTTTTATAAACATTTTCTTTTTTTAACATTAATGTAAATTACAGGAGCTGGAGTCCTTAATGTTGAAACCGCCATGTCTGTTTGCGATGTTCAAATCAAAAATCAAGTCAAATTGTATTTGTCACACGCATTTTGCGTACCAGCTGCGCAATTCTCTGTCCATGTACGAGATCTGAGTTAAAAGTACGCAGAAATGAATAGGGACTGATTATTATATATATATTTTTTTTTTTAAACAACATTTGAATAACAAATAAACCCGCTGAGTAAATCTAACCTATTGTTGAGCTGCAACACACAGGCGTCTACGGAGTTTGTGTCAACGGACACGGAGATGAATAAAATCATTATTGGGCGTAGCTGTCCCGTGTCTGCCCCTCCTCCTGTTTGATGTGATGCTGAGTTTGCTGACTGTCAGCTGTACGTAAACACACGGGCAAGTCTCTTTTCGACTCTGTGTTGTTGTGGAAAGGTAAACACTAATTGTTTCAAGCTAACATTAGCGAACATAGGATGGACATTCAGTGGGCTCTAAAGTGCCAGCAGTTCACTCGCATTTGCTTGCGAAAGAAATTAAATGCAAATGCGAAAAAGAACTGGTCGCATTTGTTGTGAGTGATGGACATTCAATTCTGCGTCCCATTAGTTGCATTTTCCACGTAGCATTACGAGGATCACGCAACCTGATGGACTGTGACTGAAATGATGATCCATGTCAGAAAAAGCATTTACAAAAGTATAATCCCAAATAAATATGTCTTGGCATTCAATGGGAGTCGGGGGTTTAGAAGACGGCGCGATGAAGAATTAATGAGTGTCCTGTATTAGCTATAGAGGCAATGCTTCTAAAAGGTCTTTGCACTAGATTTGAGATTTGATCCATTTCGAAAATCTGAAATGATGTATGTGCTGCAAAGAAATCCAATGGGCACCTTCACATAGGCTGAAACATTGCCAACAGGCCGACTGCCAAGATCTCATCCCTCAACTTTTTCACGGCATGCTATCCCTGCATTATTTCTGAGGGAGCCTCTGTTGATCTGGTGGAAGATGAGTTTAGACTCTCAGTCAGCAACTTTTTGAGCAGAGTCTGGTCAACATCCGCACGGATCAGGCCTGGAGAGAAATCTGCACAATGAAAAGGCGGGGCAGCCTGGTCTATTCCCACCTTTCGACTGTGATGCTGTGCATATTGGTCATATTCCACTGCAATGCAGACTGCGAACGAATATTCAGTCTCGTTTCCAAGGACAAAACCCAGTACAGAGCCTCCCCAGTACAGACATGCTGAGTGCCCTCGTTACCAAGGTTTCAATGATTGTCAGAGGAACTGTTTGCCACGGAGAAGTCTATCCTGATGCCCTGCTGCGTGAGGCTAAGTCTGCTAGCTGCCAGGCAAATCTGTCTAGGAAATGATTTCCTGAACATTTGAAGCTCTCCAGAAGATTTGTTCTTACCCACTGCTTCCTATCATAGCCTTTTCCTTTTACATGTTTATTTGATACTGATTCTCTGCTTCAAACATTTTGTTGTTCTTATCAGAGTTTTTGATTTTTTTATTCCCATGGATAAGACGTTTGTACATTTTGTACTTAAACAAATAACTTGTTATTATATGCTTAATTTTTATTTTTTTTACTTCAAGAATAAAGGCCTTTTGTGTTACAAATTACATTTTGTTAGTGACTTTTACCATATGTGTAACTGGAATGCTGTCAAAGTATTCCAACCTTTTTTATCGACTTGATTTGGAACAACTCTATAATTGCAATCAGACTCACGAACAGCGTGCACGCGTGCGTCTGGTACTCTAAAAAGTTGGACAGGTTTGGCAGGTCTGCAATAGGTGTAGACCATACAGTGAAATGCTTACTTACAAGCCGTTAAATACATGGGGTACTGGTACAGAGTCTATGTGCGAGGGCACCGGTTAGTCGAGGTAATATGTACATGTAGGTAGAGTTAATATGCATAGATAATAAACAGAGTAGCAGCAGTGTAAAGGGGAGGGGGGACAATGCAAATAGTCCGGGTAGCCATTTTATTAGATGTTCAGGAGTCTTATGGCTTGAGGGTATAAGCTGTTTAGAAGCCTCTTGGACCTAGACTTGGTGCTCCGGTACCTCTTCCCATGCGGTAGCAGAGAGAACAGTCTATGACTAGGGTGGCTGGGGTCTTTGATACTTTTTAGGGCCTTCCTCTGACACCGCCTGGTGTAGAGGTCCTGGATGGCAGGAAGCTTGGCCCCAGTGATGTACAGGGCCATACGCACTACCCTCTGTAGTGCCTTGCGGTCGGAGGCCAAGCTGTTGCCATACTAGGCAGTGATGCAACCAGTCAGGTTGCTCTTTGTTGCAGCTGTAGAACCTTTTGAGGATCTAAGGACCCATGCCAAATCTTTTCAGACTCCTGAGGGGGAATAGGTTTTGTCGTGCCCTGCCCTTCACGATTGTCTTGGTGTGCTTGGAACATGTTAGTTTGTTGGTGATGAGGACACCAAGGAACTTGAAGCTCTCAACCTGCTCCACTACAACCCCATGAGAATGTGGGCATGCTTGGTCCTCCTTTTCCTGTAGTCCACAATCATCTCGTTTGTCTTGATCATGTTGAGGGAGAGGTTGTTGTCCTGGCACCACACGGCCAGGTTGCTTACCTCCTCCCTGTAGGCTGTCTTGTCATTGTCGGTGATCAGGCCTACCACTGTTGTGTCATCGGCAAACTTAATGATGGTGTTGGAGTTATGCCTGGCCATGCGGTCATGAGTGAACAGGCAGTACAGGAGGGGACTGAGGGGCCCCCGTGTTGAGGATCAGTGTGGCGGATGTGTTGTTACCTACCCTTAACACCTGGGGGTGGCCTGTCAGGAAGTCCAGGATCCAGTTGCAGATGGAGGTGTTTTTTCCCAGGATCCTTAGCTTAGTGCTTGGCTTTGAGGGCACTATGGTGTTGAACGCTGAGCTGTAGTCAATGAATAGCATTCTCACATAGGTGTTCCTTTTGTCCAGGTGTGAAAGGTCAGTGTGGAGTGCAAAAATATTGCATCATCTGTAGATCTGTTTGGGCGGTATGCAAATTGGAGTGGGTCTAGGGTTTCTGGGATAGTTTTTTTTTTTCTCCTCCTAAAACGGATTTGAGTTTTTCTGCATTAAAGTCCCCAGCCACTAAAAGCCCCGCCTCTGGGTGAATGTTTTCCTGTTCACTTATGGCCGTATACAGCTCATTAAGTGTAGTCTTAGTGCCAACATTGGTTTGAAATGGGAAATAGACAGCTACGAAGAATATAGATGAAAACTTTCTAGGTAGATAGTGTGGTCTACAGCTTATCATTAAATACTCTACCTCAGACCAGCAAAACCTTGAGACTTCCTTAGATTTCGTGCACCAGCTGTTTACAAATATACAGTTGAAGTTTACATACACTAAGTTGATTGTGCCTTTAAACAGCTCGGAAAATTCCAGAAAATTAGGCCATGGCTTTAGAAACCTCTGATAGGCTAATTGACATACATTGAGTCAATTGGAGGTGTACCTGGTGGCTATATTTCAAGGCCTACCTTCAAACTCAGTGCCTCTTTGCTTGACCTCATGGGAAATCAGCCAAGACCCCAGAAAAAAATGTAGACTTCCACAAGTTTAGTTCATCCCTGGGAGCAATTTCCAAATGCCTGTGAAGGTACCACGTTAATCTGTACAAACAATAGTACGCAAGCATAAACAACATGTGACCTCGCAGCCGTCATAGCTCTCAGGAAGGAGACGCATTTTGTCTCCTAGAGATGAACATACTTTGGTGTGAAAAGTGCAAATCAATCCCAGAACAACAGCAAATGACCTTGTGAAGATGCTGGAGGAAATGGGTACAAAAGTATCTGTATCCACAGTAAAACGAGTCCTATATTCGCATAACCAGAAAGGCTGCTCATAAAGGAAGAATCAACTGCTCCAACACCGCCATAGAAAAGCCATTCTACGGTTTGCAACTGCACATGGGGACAAAGATCATACTTTTTGGAGAAATGTCCTCTGGTCGGATGAAACAAAAATAGAACTGTTTGTCCATAATGACCATCGTTATGTTTGGAGGAAAAAGGGGGAGGCTTGTAAGCGGAAGAACACCATCCCAACTGAGAAGCACGGGGGTGGCAGCATCATGTTGTGGGGGTGCTTTGCTGCAGGAGGGACTGGTGCACTTCACAAAATAGATGGCATCATGAGGATGGAACCTATGTGGATATATTGAAGCAACATCTTAAGACATCAGTCAGGAAGTTAAAGCTTGGTCGCAAATAGGTCTTCCAAATGGACAATGACCCCATGCATACTTCCAAAGGTGTGGCAAAATGGCTTAAGGACAACAAAGTCAAGGTATTTGAGTGGCCATCACAAAGCCCTGACCTCAATCCTATAGAACATGTGTGGGCATGTGTGAGTAAGGAGGCCTACAAACCTGACTCAGTTACACGAGCTCTGTAAGGAGGAATGGGCCAAAATTCACCCAACTTATTATGGGAAGCTTGTGGAAGGCTACCCATAACGTTTGACCCAAGTTAAATAATTTTAAAGGCAATGCTACCAAATACCAATTGAGTATATGTTCGCTTCTGACCCACTGGGAATGTGATGAAAGAAATCAAAGCTGAAATAAATAATTCTCTCTACTATTATTCTGACATTTCACATTCTTAAAATAAAGTGTTTATCCTAACTGACCTAAACCAGGGAATTTTACTAGGATTAAATGTCAGGAATTGTGAAACTGAGTTTAAATGTATTTGGCTAAGGTGTATGTAAACTTATAATAATAATAAACTTCCAACTTCAACTGTACATAGACCGCCACCCCTTGTCTTACCAGAGTCCACTGTTCTATCCTGCCGAAAAGCTTAAAACCCGCCAGCTGTATGTTATTCATGTCGTCGTCCAGCCACGACTCGTCCAGTAAAACACAAGATATTACAGTTTTTAATGTCCCATTGGTAGTATATACGTGATCCGATTTCGTCTATTTTATTATCGATTGATTGTACGTTGGCTAATAGGACCGATGGGAAAGGTAGATTACCCTCTCGGCGACGGATCCTAACAAGGCACAACAACGAACTTAGTGCAAACAACGAACACTGTTTTTTTTTCTCTGACATGGGCGACGCTAGAGCTCAACTACACGGTGGGACCTGACATTATAAATTGTGTTAGGGGCCTGGTAGGTTCTGTTTTTTTCCCATCAATAACGAGGGTATGTACGGGCAGGGCCCGGGTATCACTAAATTGATCACTAACATTTTGAAGCTGAGCTATTTGCTCGTGATCTGCTGTGGGGTGCTGTCATATCTGACTAAGATCATAACATGGTGTCAAGTGCTTCAACCTCATCAAATATAAGACAGGAGAGATTCTTTCACAGAAAATAATAATGTTCCTTGAGTTTTGTCAGAGGTCAGAGTGACTAACAGTCTACTGCTCTCTGTCTCGTCATTGAACAGAGCAGCCCAAGCTGAGCCATTTGCTATAGATACTCACAGATACAGAACCGCCATGAGCAGAGCGAGCAGCGTGCAGGAGCGACTGACAGGCAGCGAGGAGTAGCTAATGCATTTGCTAACAGAAGGAGTTATTTTGGATTTCGGGCAGGGTCGGTCCTTAAAATTGTCAGAAGCAGTCAGACCTGGGTAGGGTAGGGCTTGGACATGAAATTCATGCCTGTGCAGGGCTCTAGGCGACCCTCCCCACCTCTGCTTTGTCAACAAAACAATAACGGCTGTAGGGTGGACAGTGGCGCTGTTTCCCCTACTACTGATTCCAACTTTTAAAAAAGGTTGTTTGCTTTTCATATTATCCCCCCTCCCATAACAACTGTTATTTGGTTTAAACAATGCTTCTTTTGTTTACTTTTTTCACAGTCAAAGATTGTGAATTTTGGAGTCCTGGCACAGAAGTCCCATTTCTACCAACAGCTAGAATCTGCTATGCTCAGCAACAAATGTAAGTCTGAATCTCACTTACCTAGCTATTACTCACCATACCTCTTGCAAGCATAGCAAGTCCTCTAACCCCAAATCAATTCTGAGGCCATAAAAACTCAAGAATATCTTTTGGAATCACAATACTTGGGCCTACTGCTATGAAGTCAAGTCATTAGCATGTGCACTAACTAAAGTATTATTTGGCACGACTTTGCATTTCAAATGTCATGTACCTCAGGCCAATACAATGAATAACCCATCCTCGTCATCGTTTCCTCCAGATAATGACCCTGTGGGGTTGCTGAAAGAGATGGGTCCGTCTGGGATTGATGCTGAACTCCGAGGCCTGGCCCCTGATATGGGTGGAGATGTCTCCGTCTTACAAGGTTTCCTGAAGATGGTGGCCAGCATGCTGGACTCCAAGAGAGACTTTGATCTGGCACAGGCCTACCTGGCTCTCTTCCTAAAGGTAACCACATAAATATCATAGTCACTAACACGGCACGTTTAATCAGCTGCTGTTATACCAAGGGTCGCGTTAGTTCACAACTGTATTTTCAAAATGCTGTATTTAATTTATTTTTGTTTTTTTAAATGCCTGTGTTTAATATTGAAAGTCGCGTTTTTTTTTGTTGTTGCTTCACATAGTCATCAAGGCTGTGCAATTATAGTTTACCACCACAGAAAATACATTAGTGGGACATATTCCGTGGAAAACAGCTTCATTTTCATCAGATGACTACAGAAGTGCAATGCTATTTGGCTAGTTGTAAATGAGAGAGGTATTTTTTGCAAAAAATTATACATGGCCATCATATTTATCATAGAAAGAATGTAGCCAGCTACATTTCCTAATGTTTTGCCTGAAGTGAATCTTCATTTTACAGGAGAAACCGAAAAAGTACCAGACAAAATAGCTACACATCAGTCAGAGCGCTGTCTGCTGATAGAATGCCTATTCGTGAATTCTCATCTGAGTGGAGAAGTGCAACTGAAGCACAAAATCAGTCTGATGCCGAGCAGAAATTACATTAAGGAGCATTTTAGATCTGGTTTACAAAACACAGCAAGATATTTCTTTTTGCGTTTGATCTATTTTTCTGGGTGAAAAATACGGAGTTCTGCGTCTGTGTAAAACAGTTTTTTTTTTTGTTTAATCTACATTTGATTGATTTTGTTGTTTTTATTGTTACGTTTTCGTCCAATGTTATTACTACAGTAATTGTATCGTTGTTACAAAGGTATAAGAGCAGCTTAATGGTATCAACTCCAGATGCCACTAGATGAAGGGGAAAGTTGTTTTCTGTTGCATTGACTGTCATCCACTTACATCTGCAGCCAGCAGATGGCATCAGAACATTATGATTGGAAAGAAAAAAACAGAAACGTAAAAATTCTCTGATACACAACGCCCTATTCGATCAAAACTAATACCCAGATTCCCTGTCGAAGTCCAATAAAAATGGAACAAGAAAACATGTTTGACTTGATACGCAGTTCTATTGTTTCCCTTTTAGAATACAATCTATTTAGTTGAGTACCTTCATTCAAATTGCATCTCGACAGAACATGAAGAATGATGTGTTTGTCTTCACAGCACCACAGGCACGTTCTGAGGGCAAATAACAAGTGTGTGTGTTCATGTATGGCTAGACTTACATCCATCACTAACCCTGGTTCGTCTCTCTCTCTCTAGCTGCATCTTAGACTGATCTCCCAGGAACCAGGGCTGATGGAGGAGGCATCTAAAGTATCAGAGAAACTGGAGGAGACGTGGACATCCATGCAGACACTTTTCAATCAGAGCCTGTGTTTGCTGTCATACACCAAGAGTGCACTGCTTTGAAGCGTACCTCTCCCAGTGTTGTTTTTCACCATAAAAGTTATGTATAAATCTATATACAGTATTCACGGCGCAAGTATCACAGTTGATGCAAGACAAATTGGTCACATTTTATATGAAGTGCTCTCATAATGATCTGAACAAAAATATGAAGTTCAATGAAACCGTGGTTGATCGAAAACCTGATGTAACCGTTTAAAATAAACATTGATTGTTATCATTGTATTTGTTCACTTTGTTTGTTCCTTTGGTCTGCTTTAGTTTGCTTTGTTCCCTGCAGTCTCAATAGATAAGA
The DNA here is from genome assembly GCF_036934945.1 of Oncorhynchus masou masou. Lineage (NCBI taxonomy): Eukaryota > Metazoa > Chordata > Actinopteri > Salmoniformes > Salmonidae > Oncorhynchus > Oncorhynchus masou. Next base: position 45,923,212 of record NC_088239.1, on the reverse strand, counting down.
GGATAAAGCTCAGGTGCATCCTGTTTCCATGGATCATTCTTGAGACGTTTCTACATCTTGATTGGAGTCCACCTGTGGTACATTCAATTGATTGGACATGATTTGGAAAGGCACACACTTGTCTAAACTAGAGTTTCCCCATCATCAATCTATACACAATACCCCATAATGATAAAGCAAAAGGTTTTTTTAGATTTTTTAAAAATAAAAACAAAACATTTACATAAGTATTCAGACCCTTTACTCAGTACTTTGTTGAAGCAACTTTGGCAGCGATTACAGCCTCAAGTCTTTGGTATGATGCTACAAGCTCGGCACACCTGTTTTTGGGGAGTTTCTCTTCAGTGCAAATCCTCTCAAGCTCTGTCAGGTTTGATTGGGAGCGTTGCTGCACTGCTATTTTCAGATTTCCCACAAGATATTCGATCAGGTTCAAGTCCAGGCTCTTGCTCGGACACTTAAAGACATTCAGAGACTTGTCCCGAAGCCACTCTTGTGTTGTCTTGGCTGTGTGCTTAGGATTGTTGTCCTGTTCAAAGGTAAACCTTCACCCCAGTTGGAGGTCCTGAGCGCTCTGGAGCAGGTTTTCATCACGGATCTCTGTACTTTGCTCCGTTCATCTTTCCCTCGATCCTGACTAGTTTCCCAGTATCTCCCGCTGAAAAACATCCCCACAGCATGATGCCGCCCCCACCATGCTTCACCGTAGGGATGGTGCCAGGTTTCCTCCAGACGTGACGCTTGGCATTCAGGCCAAAGAGTTCAATCTTGGTTTCATCAGACCAGAGAATATTGTTTCTCATGGTCTCAGTCTTTAGGTGCCTTTTGGCAAACTCAAGGCTGGCTGTCATGTGTCTTTTATTGAGCTGTGTCTTCCGTCTGGCCACTATCATAAAGGCCTGTTTGGTAGAGTGCTGCAGAGTTGTCCTTCTGTAAGGTTCTCCCATCTCCACAGAGGAAACTCCCTGACCAAGGCCCTTCTCCACGATTGCTCAGTTTGGCCGGGCGGCCAGCTCTAGGAAGAGTTTTGGTGGTTCCAAACTTCTTCCATTTAAGAATCATTGAGGCCACTGTGTTCTTCAAAGCTGCAGAAATGTTTTGGTACCCTACCCCAGATCTGTTCCTCGACACAATCCTGTCTCGGAGCTCTATGGACAATTCCTTCTACCTCATTGCTTGGTTGTTTCTCTAATATGTACTGTCAACTGTGGGACCTTTTATATAGAATAAGGCTGTAACGTAAGAAATGTGGAAAAACTCAGTCTGAGTACCTTCCGAATGCACTGTATTTTCATTGTGTTCAGTGCTGTTGGGGATTATAGTTTTTGTCTCATGACGGAGCAGGTAGTGGAGCAGATGGTGTCTCTGTGTGCCTCTCTCTGTAGCTAGGCTCTGTTGGAGTCCTAGAGGATGACCAGCCACGCTTGGGTAGGGGTTTTAGTCAAGCCTGTAATTTTTATGGTATGGAAAATAAAGCAATAGAGTAACTTTTTGTTAGTGTATTACATCTTACTGCATCTTTTACATATGACAGTGTTGTCATTGAATAATGATAATGTTAGTTACTGGGCATCAATTGTATTTCTGTGATTTGTCAGTGTTTAATTGTAGGGCAGTTTTTTTTTTTATTATATACCCCACAACATATATGTTTGCGGGAATATTAAGGCTACAGCGTAATTACATAGTTCAAATGGTAGGCCCAGAGCCATATACAGTGTACATATTTTTAAACAATACGGCCAAGAAGGGGTGTGGTAAATTGGCCATATACCACCCCCCGTGCCTTATTGCTTATATATGTATATATATTAGTTCATTCAGAAAGTATTCAGACCCCTTGACTTTTTCCACATTTTGTTACGTTACAGCCTTATTCCAATAGTTTTTTTCTCTCATCAATCTACACACAATGCCCCATAATGACAAATTGAAAACAGGTTGTTAGAAATGTTTGCAAATTTATTACAAATAAAAACAGAAATGCCTTATTTAAATAATTATTCAGACCCTTTGCTTTGAAACTGAGCTCAGGTGCATCCTGTTTCCATTGATCATCCTTGAGCTGTTTCTATAACTTGATTGGAGTCCACCTGTGGTAAATTGATTGGACATGATTTGGAAAAGGCACACACCTGCCTATATAAGGTCCCACAGTTGACAGTGCATGTCAGAGCAAAAACCAAGCCACGAGGTCGAAGGTGTTGTCTGTAGAGCTCCGAGACAGGATTGTGTCGAGGCACAGCTCTGGGGAAGTATACCAAAAAATGTCTGCAGCATTGAAAGTTCCCAAGACCTAATCGCTGCCAAAGGTCCTTCAACCAAGTACTGAGGGTCTAAATACTTATGAGATATTTCCCGGGCGTTTTTCTTTAATTTATTTTTTTGAATTGCTAAAAATCAGTTTTTGCTTTGTCATTTTGGGGTATTGTGTGTAGTTTGAAGGGGAAAAAACAATTGAATCAATTTTAGAGGAAGGCTGTAACAACAAAATGTGGAAAATGTCATGGCGTCTGAATACACTGTATATGGTAGGCCTATTTTCATGTCATAAAAAGCAACACAATTATGTCTGGTAGTTATGGTAACATGACGTGCTTGATTGTGACCTCAGGTAAAGGTAACTCAATTGTTTTTGTATGTTAATCCAGCGACAGTAAGACCCGGTGGAAACCCTCTATAACGCAGACTCCACTGTCTGCACACTTTCCTTTACACTGAGTGCAATATGGTAGCGATGCTGGGCTGGAGGCTGTGAATAATATGCATTTAGGACCAAGCTCATTACGCTACCCGGTCCAAAATGGTCTTGTAACGCATGTTAGATTCTTACGAAAGGCTGTGTTTTTTTTGCTTTGGAGAAGATAACGGTCTTACTCGCATCTCTATCTCAGCTTGACCGCATACAACTCGCTTTTCTTCAAACCACTGTAACTGAGTCAAGCCTTGAATCGCCGCAGGGGAGACGAGCTGTCAAGATACTTATTAAATCCGTTTGGATAGCTGGTGATGCTTAAAGTCACTATGCTCTCGTCCAGAGCAGGGGCAACCCCAGCTCCAGACTACTGGATAGATGGATCGAAGAAAGAGATCTTGGCTGACTACTATGAGTTGGAGTCCGAATTGGGACGGTGAGCATCATCTCTCTCTACAGTACTACTGTATTCAGTGTTCTCATGTTTTCACTGCCTTGATATCGCCAGGAGTCGCATTCTGATGATCTTCTGGCCTTTTCAAGCTATAATTTTAATAATATGTTAGTTAGTGATCGAAGGACATGCATCAAATGGTATTGCATCTATTATATAAGCACTTTTGTTTTCAATGGAAATAAAGTCTGCATACAACACAGGAGAGAATGCATTCGGTTACCACAAGTTCCTGCCTAGATTAGCATCCCCTGATGTTTTTCTAAAAAAACGATTGTTTTTAATAATCTAAAATAATAATTGTCATCTAAATAATGGATATACATATAATTGACAAGGCAATAAAAAGTTAACTGTCAATTTCCATCATACCCAACCTGGTCAGAGCATTTAGTAATATTCTGTACGTAAATACGATACTTTCTATTTAGTATGTTACGTTTTGTATGGTATGTATTCATTTGTGGATTTCCATCACCCATTTCGTATGATACCTTGCATTCAGAAACTATTCAGACCCCTTGAGTTTGTCCACTTACATTGCTCCCGAATGGCACAGCAGTCTACCTCACTGCATCTCAGTGCTTGAGGCGTCAGTACAGACACCCTGGTTCAAATCTAGGCTGTATCACATCCGGCCAAGATTGGGAGTCGCATAGGGCGCGCACTATTGGCCCAGCGTCAGCCGGGCTAGGCCATCATTGTAAATAAGAATTTGTTCTTAACTGACTTGCCTAGTTAAATAAAAAATAAATGTGTAAAAAAAAAACTTACAGCCTTATTCTAAAATTGCTTAAATCCCCCCCCCCCCCAGCAATCTACACACAATCCATCAAAATGGCAAAGCAAAAAGTTTTTTTAAATGTTATGAATGACAATTTGTATTATATTAAGTTGTAAAATGTACGATATGTTACGAATTCGCATAACCTATTATGCTATGAATTTGCTAAATGTTCAATATGTTACGAATTAGCAAACGTATTAAATGTTACAAATTCTAGCTATGGTTAGATTTAGGAGTAAGGTTAGGGGAAGGGTTAGCTAAAAGGGTTAGGTGAAAAGTTAGCTAAAAGGTTAGGGCAAGGATTTGCAGTAGTAGTTGCAAAGTAGTAAGTAGTTGAAAAGTTGCTAATTAGCTGAAATGCTAAAGTTGTCCGTGATGAGATTCAAACTCGCAATCTTTGGGATACTAGACTTTGACCTTTTTGTTTTTGCTTTAAGTAACCATCTGTCTTATTTAACCTTACCAAATGTAACATATACTAAATGGAGTGTCTTGGATTTGCATACAGATTAATACGAAAAGCGCTGAGACCAGGCTGTCATACTGTGTCCACATAAGTGTCCTTTTATGACCATGGTCCACTGGGAAAAACACAACTCTGTTTGGTCATGTTTATCCTCATAGCACTTTTCTGTACAACTGTAAACACTTCCAAAGCATGAAAAATAGATACAAAAGTTTTGCTCATCACTTTTTCTCGTGAGTTATAGCGGTACAATTAACATGATTTGAGATACTCTGTGGCTTACATAAAGCAAGTCACCTACCAAAACAGTCTCCAGGCAACGACATTGTGAGACAACAGCAGCAAGTTTGAAGTTTTAATGTCACATGCACAAGTACAGTGAAATGCCTTTCTTGCCAGCTCTAAACCCAACAATGCAGTAATCAATAACAATGAAATACTAAAAATAACAAGGTAGAACAAAAACACACTAGAACAAAAACACACAAGATATGGAAATAAACAGCTGATTTCATGGCAGATTATAACACATTCAGTAGGTGGTCTGGTGACATGATATGGACTGGTGCATGTGTTTTTATTTATTTCCTTTACGCCTGACTGAGGTGTATGTTTGTTTATTTGGATCCCTATTGGTTTCTACAGAAGCAGCAGCAACTCTTCCTCCTGTGGTCCACGAAAAACACAAAACATGACAAGTAACATAACACTCATACACTGATAGACAGGGAAAGTCACACAATAGGCTACAGTATTAAAGGAGCGGTATTGATCATGCGCTGGCACTGCTTTACATGGCTCTGGCTGTGCCGCCACAATCACATGAGAAGAGCCCTACTCCATATTCATAACTAATTGTATTATACAAGGCAGTCTGATAGCATCGGGACAACAGTTGCACTCAAGGATCTGCCACTGAGCCATAATCAGGGATATGGAATGGAGAGAGGGAATCTAATGCATAGAATCAGGGAAATTAGAGCCATCTACAGAAGTCCCAAAATGGACCTGCTTCTGCCCATGCTGCTGTTGGTCGTGAGCAGGGACATGGTGGCCTGTTGAGTTTGAGTTAATTCAAGTTGGTAATTGATTTTGGTAAGATGAAATAGGTGATATTATACTTAGGGCTGAACATAGGCTATCCATATCTGTTGGCTCAGAGGTAGGGCCGGTGCCAGAAGGAATCAGTTGGACGGGCAATGGGTTCCATAGGGGGGCACATTTCTTTCACAGGACCTCCTATGTGTGCAAGCGTATGCACATGGGAGTAAATATCATAGGCGGTGTGTGAGTTTCAAGTTTGGGGAAGCTTACAATTTATCCTACCATTTATACCAATCTGAGTGGCAGTTATGATTATTTTATAGGCTTATACGAATTTTCATGGAACAGTTTCATTTCAATAATAACGTTTTAGTTTCTCAAAATCATTGTCTCAAAGTTAATCAAACATCTGAATTTAAAAAATTAAAAACTAAAAGTAAAAATTAAACTAATGCGAGAGCACCAGCCTCTGCTATATGGACACGTTGATGCACCGTGATCTATTGGCAGCTAAAGAAATTAGCTAATGGAACAGAGACAGCCTATAGGCCAATAACTGCCATCGTGAACTCAATAAAATACATGTACATAGGCCTAAAGCCAATAAATAAAAACAGTATAGAATATCCTGATGAAAATGCAGGTTCTTTTAATTGCATTCATCTATCTACTCTACCTGTCTGACTCCCTTTTTAATCTGTCTTGAGCTATCTCTAGTGAAGTGAAACATTGTATCAAATCTGTGAGGACAGACGTTGAGAGACGAGAAGCAAGTACAGGGACTGAACTTTTTTTTATAAATATTTGTTTATCTTGTCTTATCGCTACTAAAGTGCTGTTATTGTGAAGTTGAAACATACTTTATAGGAGCAACAACTGCCCAGCCGCAAAGTGGTAGGCCACACAAGCTCACAAAATGGGACCACCAATTGGTAAAGCGCACAGCGCCTAAGAATCGTCTGTTCTTGGTTGCAACACTCACTCAGTTCCAAACTGCCTCTGGAAGCAACGTCAGGACAAGAACTGTTCGTCGGGAGTTCCATGAAATGGGTTTCCATGAACGATGAACCACACTTTCAGCAGTCCGACGGAGAAAGCTGGGATTGGTGGATGCCAGGAGAATGCTACCTGCACGAATGCATAGGAGGAATAATGGTTTGGGCCTGTTTTTCATGGTTTGAGCTTGGCCCCTTAGTTCCAGTTAAGGGGAATCTTAACACTACAGCATACATTGACATTCTAGACGACCATTTTCTGTTTCAACATGACAATGTCCCAATGCACAAAGCAAGGTCTGTACAGAAATGGTTTTTAGAGATCGGTGTGGAAGAACTTAACTGGCCTGCACAGAGCCCTGACCTCAACCAGGTCAAACATCTTTGGGATGAATTGGAACACAGACTGTGATCCAGGGCGAATCGCCCAACATCAGTGACCGACATCACAAATGCTCTTGTGGCTGAATGGAAGCAAGTCCCCTCAGCAATGTTTCAACATCTAGTGGAAAGCCTTCCCAGAAGAGTGAAGACTGTTATAGCAGCAAATGGGGTAGCAACTCCATAATAATGCCCATGATTTTGACATGAGATGTTCGACGAGCAGTCGTCCATATACTTTTTGCCATGTTCTGTAAGTGGCGGGTGTTTGAGCTTTGGTGCCAAAATAAAGGAATGGTCCCTTTTTTCAGAGCTCTCTGGTGGACATTTTGAATGTTCCTCCTGGGGCTTTTCGTGCAGGGCCATTCATTCTACCCCCTGAAAGTGTATATGGCAGATTTTCCAGCCTTTTGCTAATCCTGCTTGTGGTAGAGTGCTTTGTAAGCAGCGTCTTTCCCACAGGATTGTGCAGGCTATTTCTATGGCAAAAGGCAGGAATTAGCTAACAGTGTATGTGCCCACTCAATTAAAGGGTTGCCTGCAGGAGATACTGTAAAAATATAAACGCCACATGTAAAGTGTTGGTTCCATGTTTCATGAGTTGAAATAAAAGATCCTATAAATGTTCCATAATATACACAAAACGCTTATTTCTCTTGAATGTTGTGCACAAATTTGTTTTCATCCCTGTTAGTAAGCATTTCTCCTTTTCAAAGATAAACCATCCACCTGACAGGTGTGGCTTATCAAGAAGCTGATTAAACAGCATGATCATTACGCAGGTGCACCTTGTGCTGGGAACAGGCCACTCTAAAATGTGCAGTTTTGTCACACAACACAATACCACAGATGTCTCAAGTTTGGAGGGAGTGTGCAATTGTCATGCTGACTGCAGGAATGTCCACCAGAGCTGTTGACAGAATTGAATGTTAATTTCTCTACCATAAGCCGCCTCGTTTTAGAGAATCTGGCAGTACGTCTTAGATTGTTTTTGTTATTTTCTAATAACCAATGTATGCGTTCATGCAAGTGACTGACTGAACGAATTCTCACTATCTGTATCTGCTATTTGCAGCATGCCCAGACCCTTGTTTTGAGAATGAAAGCTTTCTCAGTTTCTAGGTCTCAACTTAGAGAAGAAACCTCGTGAGGTATTGGTCTGTCACATGCATGACCCAGTATTGGTTGGTCACATGAATGAAGCAAATGTTAATGATGAATTAATTATGAATGATGTATAAGCTAAATTATGCTAATGTAACTTGTCTGTATATAAGAGAACTAACTGGACTGCCCCGGAAGAGCTCCTGATCTTGGTGCATTAGGTTGGTTGGAACCTCTCCAGCACTGCTGATAATAAAGAATGATTAATTTAAGATTGACTTTGAGTGTCCCTGTGTAGAATTTCCATGGCATGTCCAACCGGCCTCACAACTGCAGACCACGTGTAACCACGCCAGCCCAGGACCTCCACATCCGGCTACTTTACCTGAGGGATCGTCTGAGACCAGCCACCAGGACAGCAGATGAAACTGTGCACAACCAAAGAATTTCTGCACAAACTGTCAAACGTCTCAGGGAAGGTCATCTGTGTGCTTGTTGTCCACACCAGGGTCTTGACCTGACTGTAGAGGGCAAATTATCACCGTTGATGGCCACTGGCATGCTGGAGAAGTGAGCTCTTCACGGATGAATCCTGGTTTCAACTGTGCCGGGCAGATGGCAGACAGCCACAGCGTGTTCCAGGCGTCGTGTGGCCGAGCAGTTTGCTGATGTTAACGTTGTGAACAGAGTGCATGTTTGGTATGTTCTGCATCGACGTGAACGACAGCGTGTTCCAGTTCCCGCCAGTATCCAGCAACTTCACACAGCCATAGAAGAGGAGTGGGACAACATTCCACAGGCCACAATCAACAGCCTGATCAACTTTATTGATGCGGAGATGTGTTGCGCTGCATGAGGCAAATGATGGTCACACCAGATACTGACTGGTTGTCTGATCCACGTCCCTACCTTTTTTTTTAAAGGTATCTGTGAACAACAGATGCTTATTTGTATTCCCAGTCATGTGAAATCCATAGATTAGGGCCTAATGACTTGAAATGGCTCAATTGACTGATTTCCTTATGAACTGTAACTCAGTAATATCTTTGAAATTGTTGCATGTTGCATTTTATATTTTTGTTTAGTGTATTTGTGCTGCAGGAAGCTGGGAATCACCACAGACTTTTGTGAGGTTTTATCGCCCTAATTTCGCTGCCCCCAGTGTATGTAGCACACAGTGTGCTTACAGCTGGGACAAAAGGTCATTAGGGCAGCACGCAGATTGCACAGTACACGGGTACAGCAGGTTTTCCTGTCCGGTTGGAACTCTGGGTAGTCTGCCGTGGGCCGTTTTCATTTGGTCTCCGCTGGGGTCGGCTTTGAACGTGATTTCATATCCCCATCGCTGTGTTGTACCAAGTTGACCGACTGAAAGGGAACGTACTGTTTATGACCATTACTACTGTTCCCTGAGGAGGGAAACGAGGTACAACACCCCATTTCCCTCCTTCAGAGATCAGTAGTTAGTCATAACTGTATGTTTTTTTTCCTGCTCAATTCACATGGTCTGGAATAACTACTAGCCCTAGTTATACCATCACGCACATTTTTAAAGCTTTCAACTTTTGAGTGTTCTCAGTCAGAGTCCAGAGTGAGCTACTGGGCTCTGAGTCTAAGCAGACAGGCAGTAGCCCCAGATGAAGGCATAATGTAGCTGAATGTACTGTAGCGTGTCTTGCACCTGAGAGTAGCAGCAGCATCTCTTCTGGGATGACATAATGTTGTGTGAGTGCAAAACTGAAACGAGCAGCTTGTGTAATATATAGGCAGGCAGCATTGAGCTGCATCAGCAGAGCGATGCCTTCACTCAGATGACTTGTTTTGTTGGTTTAGAAAAGCTTGAGGGTTATTGTAATTACTGGGATTGGGGAAAAAGACCCAGTAGTTTTTAAATTGAAGTTAATTTGTTATTTCCGTCCATGTTGTGTAAAGCCACGTGACGGACACTGATACCTAGGCTCTTTGAGGACAACCTTCAGATGTGCAAAAATAGGCATCTTTGCCATCTGAAATAAGCTTGTCAATATCCTACATTGTTCTACATCTGTCACACGTCATGCTGGAGATGTTACACATGATTGGATGTTGCCTGTTACTTATTAAAGAGGACGGGGTCAGTGTGGTTTCCAGGGGAAAATCCTATTTTGCCATTCAGAGGGCAGTTGCTTATTATTATTATTATTATTCCCCTCATCTGTGTCATCCTCTCCAGGGACAGTTAACTTTATTCATCTAATTTGCAGCATATTGAGTTTTTTGTAGAGAATTAGAGTAAGATGTAAAAGGACCCTTGAACACCAATGTGAAATTCATAAGAACATGTCTAACTGGGTGTCAAATGAAAGCTAAGAGTTAATAAAAAAATAAAGGCATATATAACATTTGGAATAAGCAAAGGCTTTGATTTCTGGTCAAACAGATGGAAAACAAGCCTTGGAAAACGTCTACCAGAAAGTCTTAAAAGGTATTACCAACACAGCAAAACACAATAATGTTGAAGTAAAGGCCGCTGCCAACTAATATCAATACTTATATTTAGTTTTGGTGAAATGTTTCTGCCATCTGCATGTTTAAGAGTCATTGCCTTGTGACTTGTAATTCCGTAACCAACAACCCACATATCTTTAATACATTTAAACAATTCTCTCCCTCATGAGGAGGGAGGATAATGAAAGTTCACAGAAGTAACAAGTAAAGGTAGACCTGTCAATTGGTTAGTGTTTGTACTGATATCAAATTTGTTTATTAAGTGATTAAAACTTGAAATTATCAAATTGGTAATGGAATTTCTGCAATTGAATTGGTTGCAATGGAAATTATAGTAGTCACAGATCACAGTTGGGTTCACAAGTTTGGACAGAACAGCACAGAGTGCAGTAAAGAAAAGTAGAGTTCATTAAATCACACTAGAGTTGAGTAGACTGTACTGCACTGAACTCTACTGTATCACTTGCTGTTCCCGAGTGGCGCAGTGGTCTAAGGCACTGCGTCTCAGTGCAAGAGCTGTCACTCCAGTCCCTGGTTCAAATCCCATCCCTGGTTCAAATCATGTATCACATCAGGCTGGGTTTGGGAGTCCCGTAGGACGGCACACAATTGGCCGAGGTACATTTACATTACATTTAAGTCATTTAGCAGACGCTCTTATCCAGAGCGACTTACAAATTAGGTAGGCCGTTATTATAAATAAGAATTTGTTTTTAACTGACTTACCTAGTTAAATAAATGTGAAATGCATTTTCTTTTACAATGAAATACTCTTCTGTACTGTGTTGTACTTTTACTGAACTATGCTGTACTTTGATGTCCAAACTTGTGAAACATATACGTCTATGATTTGTTAGGATTTGGTTTTGTCTGGACCAATCAAATTTGATCTTGTTTGGAGCAGAGCTCATTAAAATAAAAGCCAGTGTGTAGAATAATACTCAAATATGCAAAGGAGGATGTTACATATTTATACCTTTTGTGTACCTATTTAGGATACATCACCATGAATAGAATGACATTCATATCTATAATTATACATTTCTGTAGATCAGGGAACCATGATGAAACTCCATTACCGCAATTCCGTTACATGGTATAAATCCACTTCACCTACTGTAGTTCAATAACCAAAATAGATTTTTTTTCCCCAAGTCAATGTGTCATGTCATTGCTGAAACCCCATTCTTTCTGCAGACATTATTGAATCTTAATTCGGTCTTAATCTTAATTCGGAGTTTTAGGACAACATGGCACATAAAAAGATTTTACTGAAATTCTGCATAGTTCTTCCAGTAAATGTGATTTTGTTAAACTTTGAAATAGTTTTTGTTAAAAATTTGAGTCCGTTACAGTGGAATTGTAAACAGTAAATAAGTATGACAAACATGGACATTTCAAACAATTTAGCCTACCTAAAAAATTCCTTCCGTAAAGCAATATTGTCCCACCTAAAGTATTGTTGCATTTGGCTGCAAAATTAAACGTCAGCATTTATGGGAAAAGCTATATGAGCTTGTGTTGTTCATTGATACTAAATATTTTAGTATCAATGATGTGTTTGTCTTAGTGCAGTGGTTGGATATGACCATTCCAGAGTGATGAATATGATCCGTTAGTCAATTAGTGGAATTCATCACTGATGATCTGGGATGGAGCTCTCTGGCCTTGATGTAGAAGACCCATCTGTTAATTAAATCCCACAACTAAATCTGATGATAGCAGTAGCTAATTTCCCTGTGTGTGTGTGCGCACATTTAGAAAAAAAAAGGTGGTCTCTACAAACTAAAAGGGTTCCTCGGCTGTCCCCATAGAAGAACACCTTGAAGAACCATTTTTGGATTCCATGTATATCCTTTTCCACAGAGAGTTCTACATGGAACCAAAAAGGGTTCTCCTATAGGGACAGCTGAAGAACCCTTTAGGAGTGCAGGACAGACCAGTGTCTGGATATATGCAGATCGCTGTACAGCTTTATATACAGATCTCTTTTGCCCGTCCCTCTTGAGCTTAGTGCTAGAACAGACAACAACAATAAGCTTCATTCTCAGGGTGTCAGACCAACAATAAGCTTCATTCTCAGGGTGTCAGCCTCCGAGGCTAAATGGTCTTGCATCTTGACTCATGCTGTGTGTGCAATGACTTCAGAATTAAATAACGCTTATCTCTCCAAGAGTTGAGAGGCTCAACACAATGCTATATAATTCAAGTGTGAAATCATGGCAACAGGATGACAGAAACAATGCAGGGAGAAGTTGAATTGGGAGGTGGATTTATAAAGTGGATTAACACATGCGTTGACTAAAATAAATTAATGGAATAAATTGGTAGTTTATTCAAGAACTGACTCAGATATTTAGACAGATTTTGTTAGACAATTACATAAGGAGGGCACATAGTAGAGTATAGGCCTAACTATGTATTGCTGCAACTTTTTCAGTTCTTCGTTGTATCGTGGCCTGTCTGCGTATTTCAAACTCTTACTCCTCTGCCAATGAGTGGCTATTTTGACGTCAGAAAAGTGGTCATTACACGTGCTCTCATCCATCACAGAGAAGAAAGCAGGGCAAACTCATAAATATAGATCCCTCTTTTCTGTACGACATTAAGATTGCATGATTTAATGAAATGAGGCATTGTAGAAATTACACGGGTGGATCCAAAGTGGAGCGAGGAGGGTACACTAGGATGAGGTCATCTCATCAACCTGATAACAATTTAATGATATTTTGTTTATTAGTGTTTATTAGATTTGTGTTATTTGCTTAGGTAGGCCTTTGCCTTTGCCCCTGAGCTGCACAACAATAGTGTACAGTCCTTTGCCCCTGACCTGCACAACAATAGTGTACAGTCCTTTGCCCCTGCATAACAATAGTGTACAGTCCTTTGCCCCTGCATAACAATAGTATACAGTCCTTTGCCCCTGAGCTGCACAACAATAGTGTACAGTCCTTTGCCCTTGAGCTGCACAACAATAGTGTACAGTCCTTTGCCCCTGCATAACAATAGTGTACAGTCCTTTGCCCCTGCATAACAATAGTGTACAGTCCTTTGCCCCTGCATAACAATAGTATACAGTCCTTTGCCCCTGCATAACAATAGTGTACAGTCCAAGTCTAGTTTATCACTTGAATTCTCTCTCCTAAGACTCTTGGCTGTTGTTGTGGTTGGATTGAAGCTGTGAGCTGGCTGTCATGCCTGCCTTATGTCTGCTCACATGGACCTGCCGTGAGGGTATTTCCCACAGGAGGCAGGGAGGGAGAGGGGGGAGAGAGAGAGAATGTGGGAGATGAAAAGAGAGAGAGGAGGTTTGGGTGAGAGGCAGGGAAAGAGAGAGAATGTGTGGTAGGGGCAGAGAGGATGTGTGTAGGAGTAAGAGAGAGAGGGAGAGGGAAGAAAATCTGTTCTGTATTTCTGGTGTAATGGTGAGTATCGAGGTCTGGACACCTAATGAGAGCCCAAGTGCTTTCCTCTGAACACAGAAGCTGCTTCTCTCTCTCTCTTTCTCTCTTTCTCTCTCTCTTCCCTCTCCCCACTAATTTGTAAGCTGTGCTACCAAATTTGATTTATTTGCACATTGGAGGTGCTCCAATAGCCTACATTTCTCTATACTGCAGGCAGCACAGTATGTATCCCTCTTGCTTTCTTGAAGCCGTTATAGCAATCTTCTCTTTAAAATGTCATATCAACTCCTCTGACAATAGCAGGGTCATGTTGTACCTGTAAAAGATGTCACATGCAAAGTGGAGCTCTTATTCAGAACTAACAGTACTACTTATGTTTGAATAAATACAAAGTAGATCTTTAGTTGGCTTTGTAGCTCAGGCCCTCATTTCAAAAGTGCTTATCTAGAATCATCCTCCCCTGTCCATATAACTGTATTCCGCACTCCTACTCTGACAAGCCCAGGGCTTTTAATAACAAAGGAAACATAATTAATGACCCCGAGCCAGTGGCCAAGGTGACCGAACCGCTGAACACATGACAATGTAAAAATCAAATCAAATCCAACTTTATTTGTCACATGCGCCTAATACAACAAGTGTAGACCTTACCGTGAAATGCTTACTTACAAGTCCTTAACCAACGGTGCAGTTCAAGAAGAGTTATGAAAATATTTACCAAATAAATGAAAGTAAAACGTAATGATGGTGTTGTATTTGTGTTTGGCCATGCAGTCTTGGGTGAACAGGGAGTACAGAAGGGGACTAAGTACACATCCCTGAGGGGCCCCAGTGTTGAGCATCAGTGTGGCAGACGTGTTGTTGCCTACCCTTACCACCTGGGGGCGGCCCATCAGGAAGTCCAGGATACAGTTGCAGAGGGAGGTGTTTAGTCCCAGGGTCCTTAGTTTAGTGATGAGCTTCGTGGGCACTGGTGTTGAACACTGAACTGTAGTCAATGAACAGCATTCTTACATAGGCGTTGCTTAAATCCTGAAGGAATATAGACCCAATCTCCATGTTTGCCTACTACTGTTATAATTTATAGGCCTATGGGATTGTGGTGAAATGTGTCTACCTAGCGCTCAGATTTGAACGTGTCAGTACAGAGAAAATACAACGCTGAGTTTCTTTGGGAGAATTGCCAACTGACGCTTCAGATAAACACTCTAGGCACTGTACGCAGCCATAATGGAAGTAAAGAAGAACCTCATCAAAGCCTATTCACCATTTCCTTGCACTGTTTGCACATTGTGTCCCTACCCACTTGACAGTTGCTCTTGTATCTTAACTGTGTATTCCCTTTGCATTGTAGGGGAGCGACATCCGTGGTGTGCAGATGTCGACAGAAGGGAACACAGAAGCCGTTTGCGGTGAAAACGCTGAAGAAGACAGTAAGTTCTCGCTGTGTATTCGCCATAGAGTCTTAGTGTAGTCATTTTACCCAGAGACTACAACACGCTAAAGGTCCTTCCTTAACCCAGTTCTGTTTTGTTTCTGCAGGTGGACAAGAAGATAGTGAGGACAGAGATAGGTGTCCTACTTCGACTCTCTCACCCAAACATTGTGAGTGTTCTACAGCACTTTTGGGCTGTCCTTGCATAGAATTAACGATTGCTGTTGTGTTTTTTTTTTATCAATGCGGAATTTATGTTTGTTTTGTTTTACTTCTTCCAGATCAAACTAAAAGAGATATTTGAGACCCCGTCAGAGATCAGCCTGGTCTTAGAGCTTGTGACTGGAGGAGAGCTATTTGATAGGTTAGTTAACTGCCCTAATGGTCATACACACACACACAAAAACACGCACACATACTCTCTTTAACATTCCTCTGTTACAACAATCACAACACATGTTATTCTCTCAGGGTTGTGGAAAAGGGCTTCTACACTGAACGGGATGCTGCTGATGCTGTCAAACAAGTACTAGAAGCCGTTGCAGTGAGTTGACTTCCTTCCTCTGACGCCTGTCAAAAAGTAGGCCAATAAATGTCTATCAAGCTCTTGACATTCTGTAAAAACATCACACATTCACTCCGCCGGTCTCCTTATCGATACATTATAAAGGGCAAAAGGGAAATGGAAGTCTTTTTCCGTAATCAAATCCCAAATTCACTGTCATTTGAACCAGCATTGTTGGATCAACAGTGGACACGGTTTAAGTTCACTTCCTTGAGCTATCGCATAACCAAGCGTGCCTCTCTCACTGAGCTATCTTTGACATCTTATCCACATGGACCGAGCCATATGTCATATGGCATGAACTTGTTAGTGTCTTGGAAGAGATCTCCTTCCATGATCCTCAGTTAGCAACAAATTGATGTTGCCAACGAGATTAAATAGTAAGACAGACAGGGAATTTTTAAAACATCGAAACCAGCCTAGGTCTTGGTGTTGTAGTCAGTTTACATGATGCAACAGCTGCTGTTTTCCCAACGGGTCGACTCAGGAGAGGACAACAGGGCTTTTCTTAAAGTTTCCTTGTGTTGTTGAGCAAGTGCTGAGAAAGTATTTGTTCCGTGTTGATTTGGAGTGATTCCTTTGCATTGTACACGGCCACTTGAAAGACAGCAGAGAGCTTCTGCAGTCTGTGTTACATGACGAACTCCTTCTGGATATCTAGCTAAACATCCCAGTGGAGCATTGCGGTAGCCTCGTTTCCCGCCAATCTCACTGACACATCTACATTTAAGTCCCCACTCTGTTTGTGACAGATTCCTTCATTATAGGCAATTCATTTGGTGTTATCTTAGCATCATAACATGTTGAATATTTTGGACACGTTATGCTGTGATAACGGAGAATCCGGAGATTCTTTGACCTATTTTATTTTACTATGTCAAAAGACGGTGTTAGGCTAATGTTCTTGATATTGATATTTTACCATAATATTTGTCCTCGTTGGCCAAATACATTGGCTGGCCCACCTCTCAGGTAGGCCCTGCTTTACTTTCTCTGGCAGAAGAGCACCACAGTCAATGAGAATACACAGCTGTGTAGTTGGGTTACAGTACTGTACGAATAGTTTTTTTTTTGTGGTGTGGTGGCATCCGTGGGAGGCGTGGGATGTGTGCTGTGTGGTGGAGGCTACTGTTTTCGCTCCTTTCCTCCTTCTCTTCTTCCCTCCTCTCCTCCCTCCCACACTCCATGTATCAGATGAGAGGAGAATTCCCCTCTGACATCATAGAGAGATCACACCGGGGGAGGGGGGGGGGGAACACAATACATAGTGTGGGGAGAAATTTATGCCTTTGTTCACTGTGTCTGTTTTGTTGCGTAATAAGTGTAGCTTCTTCAGTGCCAACTTTGATGCTTAGAAATGTATTGTCAGTGCCAGTGGAATGGAATGTGGTTTTCTTTAACAGCTTGATGTGAAGAGTTTACACAAGAAACCAGGGATTTGGATATACACCCACCCACAGTGTGCAGATGATATAAAGTTCTACGATTGGTTGCTTTACAAACCGGTATCATTATCAAGACAGTGAGCCATAGACTAGTCAGAGGAGGTCTACATCCATGACACTACAAAGTCTGAGAACACATTGCTTTCCCTCACTCAAATCCCACCTTTATCTTTCCAATGACCAGCGTTACCAAGGCAGCTGCCTTGTGCTGCTGTTTTCTGTAACTGTGCAGAATTCCATGGCCCACGCTGCCTTGTTTGATGAGTTACTGTGGTAACACAGGTGAAAGTCCTCGCTGAACGCCAAAAACAGTTTAAAACATGTTTACATCCAGTACACAGTATCATAGAACATTGTTTAACAGTGTAATACACTGTTTTGGCAACAGTAAGAAAGAGGTTGTGAAAAGTAGTTGAACTTTTCATTTTGCTTATACATTTTTAACAGTGCGCTATAATGCAGGAATGTTACGGTTCTGCGTGGAAAAGGAACTGTGGGGGTAGATACCGCCCCCAAAATCCCTAACAGTCCAGCTCCATACTCACCACCAGACAGATCAATAACACTATATGTGTATAGGAGTCAGTTATGCTGCTATCTTGTGTCTTTGGGCAGTACCTGCATGAGAACGGCGTGGTGCACCGAGACCTGAAACCCGAGAACCTCTTATATGCCACCTCAGCACCAGATGCTCCCCTCAAAATAGGTGGGTGCGTAAGTCAATACACTGTGGGATTCACTACGATTATCCCAAAGAACATCCATTGAGCCTGAACAGACTCTGCTGTGCTATCAGATATAGAACTGAGATATTTGGGGAATCAATGCCAAAGATTCTATTCTATTCTTTTCTTTTGTTTTCCATTCTATTGTACAGGTGTTCTATTTTATTTTATTCTATTCTACTATTTTATTCTAATACCAGATAATGAGAACTTCCAGAAATAGGCATGATCTCTAATACAGCTCTCTTTCTTTTTGCAGCTGATTTTGGACTGTCAAAGATCATCGACGATCAGGTCACAATGAAGACAGTTTGTGGTACACCAGGATACTGTGGTGAGTTGTAACCCATTACTGTGATGCTATTTCATTCACTTGGAACAAAGTAATAGACGGTGCCATTTCAGACATAGCAGAGTGTTGTTGTTTTGGTCATGCATGCTTTACCTGCCAAGTTCTGAGCAGAGATAAGTACCCTGAGGATAGTTTGCACTGTATATTGTAATATTTATCCACATACTACATAGTAAGTTCTTCCTTGGATTAATTAGTGAATAAGAATTCCTTACTCTGTTTTTCATCTGTGTTTCTCTCCCTCCTCCATTTGTTGCCTCACCCCCCCCCCCCCACCCCCACATCCTGCACTTCTCTTTCCCCTCCTTCCCTCTCTATCCTTCCCTCCCTCTCTGCCTCCCTCCAGCCCCAGAGATCCTGCGAGGATGTGCTTATGGACCTGAGGTTGACATGTGGTCAGTGGGCGTTATCACTTACATCTTGTAAGTGACACCAGCCCCTCAAAAGTGTACTGGAACCCTGAATATCAGTTCACTTTGACACTGAACAGTTTTGTTCTTTTGTTAGCAGAAAACAACAACAACAAAATGCATCAAGAATGTGTGTTCTTTATTTGATGAGAGGAAGTACAGACCTTTTTTTAATTGCATTTTTAGGACATTTTGGTTTCTGGATCAAGGGTGTTGGTGCATTCATGTTTAAGAGCAGCTGAGTGTTTCTTTTTAAAAATCTCCCCACATACTGATTGGTATACATAGTATGTGGGTGTGCGTTCCACGTTATACAGCAAGCAGGGCAATGGTCGTTCAACTGCAAGCAACAGCATTCAGAAGAAGCACAGTGGTATACAGACTACTAGTTCATTAATATTAAACTGTAAAAAAATACATATTTTGAAGGCACATCAATCTGGGAGAAAAAGAGAGTGAGTTTCTTGTTATTCTGTCCAACATTTAAAGGCAAACCTTAGTGCGAGGAGGATTGCCATCTCCAATAGAGTTGTAGCTCAGGCCCCTGCGGCTGTCAAAGCCTGTCAGACTGTGCCAGCCAGTGAATCAATAGACAGGAGCTGTCTGTGGTTGATGTATACCTCATTTTTCATCCTCCCTCTGACAGGCTATGTGGCTTTGAACCTTTCTTCGATGATAGAGGGGACCAGTACATGTTCAAGAGGATCCTCAACTGTGAATATGAGTTTGTCTCCCCCTGGTGGGACAATGTGTCCCTCAATGCCAAGGATCTGGTGAGTTCTATGTACTGTTACCAGGGGTCCAGAGGTTACCACAGTTCAGCTGCCGGGTTGACATTCCCCTCTGGTACTTAGACCTAATTGATAAATCCGTAATTGGTGTAGAATGCAAACCTAACCAGCATGAGGGTTCTCTTCTTGCCCTGTCGACTACTGGCTTGGCTTCTGAAAAAAACAGTGTGCTGTACTTCCAGAATGACCTTGCAGACTTTTATGCCTGCACTTTAGCATCCGATTGCTTAGACCATGGGTTAAACAATGGCGAACGTGCATAAAGATGGCAGAATTCCGATATGACGTCATTGTTTCAGCACTATCGACACTGAGTTTTTAAACTGCGGCACGCGATATGGTTCAATGTGCCAATAAATCAACACAATCAACTTTTTTTTCTCTTTCGGTTTTTCAAATTGCCGCCGTCCTGGAGATGAAATTGGGATAATTTATACTCTGCTAATGACCATACATAAAAAAAAAAAAAATGAATAACAGAGAGCAATGTACAATAAGGTGAACTTAGCAAAACAATGAATTTGTGGTAAGTGCATTACCTCCATCTTTATGCACCTCTGCTTTTGGTTAGGCATATGGTTGCGTGCTGCATTGTAGCATTGGGTCAGGTGAACTGTTTCCCAGCTGAAGGGTCAGTGGGAGTGTCCATGTAGGTGTGTCTGATTCATAAAATAAGATAAAAAGGAGGGTAACTAGACTACATCCATCTCCTACTATATTTCTGCATTTTATCTCCAAATTATGAACTGGGCCGACTTGTTATGGGGACAAAAGGAAACTGCATAAACAGCATCTAAGCAAATAATGAATTCAGACTCACAGTCTCAGTGACCCAGTTACTAACCATATGCTACTGTATGTGCTGCTGTCCTGTAGGTGAGAAAGCTGATTGTCCAGGATCCAAAGAAGCGGCTAACGACCTTGCAAGCACTGCAGCACCCCTGGGTGACTGGGAAGGCAGTTAACTCAGCCCATATGGACACTGCTCAGAAGAAACTGCAGGAGTTCAATGCACGCCGAAAACTCAAGGTAGGTACAAAAACATTTTTTTTTGTACAGTAGTTGAGGGCAAGTATTACCATGTATAATTTATTGATGTCTCAACATTTTAAAGTTAGGATTGTGTGCTTGTGTCAATATCCTTTGACTGAATACAGTTGAAGTCGGAAGTTTACATACACTTAGGTTGGAGTCATTAAACTCCTCTCATTCCACTCCACACATTTCTTGTAAACCAACTATAGTTTTGGCAAGTCTGTTAGGACCTCTAATTTGTGCATGACACAAGTAATTTTTCCAACAATTGTTTACAAACAGATTATTTAACTTATAATTCACTGTATCACAATTCCAGTGGGTCAGAAGTTTACATACACTAAGTTGACTGTGCTTTTAAACAGCTTGGAAAATTACAGAAAATTATGTCATGGCTTTAGAAGCTTCTGATAGGCTAATTGGAATCATTTGAGTCAGTTGGAGGTGTACCTGTGGATGTATTTCAAGGCCTACCTTCAAACTCCGTGCCTCTTTGCTTGACATCATGGGAAAATCAAAAGAAATCAGCCAAGACCTCAGAAAAAAGTTGTAGACCTACACAAGTCTGGTTCATCCTTGGGAGCAATTTCCAAACGCCTGAAGGTACCACTTTCATCTGTACAAATAATAGTACGCAAGTATAAATACCATGGGACCACGCGGCCGTCATACTGCTCAGGAAGGAGATGAGTTCTGTCTCCTAAAGATGAATGTACTTTTGTGCAAAAAGTGCAAATCAATCCCAGAACAACAACAAAGGACCTTGTGAAGATGCTGGAGGAAACAGGTACAAAAGTATCTATATCCACAGTAAAACGAGTACTATATCGACACAACCTGAAAGGCCGCTCAGCAAGGAAGAAGCCACTGCTCAAAAACCGCCATAGAAATGCCAGACTACGGTTTGCAACTGCACATGGGGACAAAGATCATACGTTTTGGAGAAATGTCCTCTGGTCTGGTGAAACAAAAATAGAACGGTTTGGCCATAATAACCATCGTTATGTTTGGAGGGAAAAGGGGAAGGCTTGCAAGCCAAAGAACACTATCCCATCCGTAAAGCAAGGGGGTGGCAGCATCATGTTATGGAGGTGCTTTGCTGCAGGAGGGACTGGTGTACTTTACAAAATAGATGGCATCATGAGGGAGAAAAATGATGTGGATATATTGAAGCAAAATCTCACAACATCAGTCAGGAAGTTAAAGCTTGGTCGCAAATGGGTCTTCCAAATGGGCATTGCATACCAAGCATACTTCCAAGGTTGTGGCAAAATTGCTTAAGGACAACAACGTTCAAGGTATTGGAGTGACCATCACAAAGCCCTGACCGCAATCTTATAGAAAATGTGTGGGCAGAACTGAAAAAGTGTGTGTGAAAAAGGAGGCATGCAAACCTGACTCAGTTACACCCGCTCTGTCAGGAAGAATGGGCCAAACTTCACCCAACTTATTGTGGGAAGCTTGTGGAAGGTTTCCTGAAACGTTTCACCCAAGTAAAAAAAATTAAAGGCAAATACTAATTGAGTGTATGTAAACTTCTGACCCACTGGGAATGTGATGAAAGACATAAAAGCTGAAATAAATCATTCTGACATTTCACATTCTTAGGATCACCACTTTTATTTTAAAACTTCTTATGGCTGCAGGGGCAGTATTGAGTAGCTTGGATGAAAGGTGCCCAGAGTCAACGGCCTGCTCCTCAGTCCCAGTTGCTAATATATGCATAGTATTATTCGTATTGGATAGAAAACACTGACATTTCTAAAACTGTTTGAATGATGTCTGTGAGTATAACAGAACTCATATGGCAGGCAAAAACCTGAGAAGAAATCCAATCAGGAAGTGGAAAATCTGAGGTTGGTCAATTTTCAACCCAGCCCCTATTGAATACACAGTGGGATATGGATGAAGTTGCACTTCCTAGGGCTTCCACTAGATGTCCAACCGTCTTTAGAAACTTGAATGAGGCTTCTGCTGTGTTATGGAGCCAGATGAGAGCTCTTTGAGTCAGTGGTCTGGCAGAGAGCCAGGTCCTGGTCACACGCATTTCACATGATAGCAACCTGCGTTCCATGGCTTCTCTACAGACATAGGAATTCTCCGGTTGGACCTTTATTGAAGATTTATGATAACATCCTAAAGATTGATTCTGTACTTAGTTTGACATGTTTCTTCGACCTGTAATATCACTTCTTGAAGTTTTCGTCCGACGTTCGGATGGACCTGCACAAGCATTTGGATTTGTGTACTAAACGTGCTAACAAAAGTAGCTACTTGGACATACAGTGCCTTGCGAAAGTATTAGGCCCCCTTGAACTTTGCGACCTTTTGCCACATTTCAGGCTTCAAACAAAGATATAAAACTGTATTTTTTTGTGAAGAATCAACAACAAGTGGGACACAATCATGAAGTGGAAGACATTTATTGGATATTTCAAACTTTTTTAACAAATCAAAAACTGAAAAATTGGGTGTGCAAAATTGTGCAGCCCCCTTAAGTTAATACTTTGTAGCACCACCTTTTGCTGCGATGACAGCTGTAAGTCGCTTGCGGTATGTCTCTATCAGTTTTGCACATCGACAGACTGAAATTTTTTCCCATTCCTCCTAGCAAAACAGCTCAGTGAGGTTGGATGGAGAGCATCTGTGAACAGCAGTTTTCAGTTCTTTCCACAGATTCTAGATTGGATTCAGGTCTGGACTTTGACTTGGCCATTCTAACACCTGGATATGTTTATTTTTGAACCATTCCATTGTAGATTTTGCTTTATGTTTTGGATCATTGTCTTGTTGGAAGACAAATCTCTGTCCCAGTCTCAGGTCTTTTGCAGACTCCATCAGGTTTTCTTCCAGAATGGTCCTGTATTTGGCTCCATCCATCTTCCCATCAATTTTAACCATCTTCCCTGTCCCTGCTGAAGAAAAGCAGGCCCAAACCATGATGCTGCCACCACCATGTTTGACAGTGGGTATGGTGTGTTCAGGGTTATGAGCTGTGTTGCTTTTACGCCAAACATAACGTTTTGCATTGTTGCCAAAAAGTTCAATTTTGGTTTCATCTGACCAGAGCACCTTCTTCCACATGTTTGGTGTGTCTCCCAGGTGGCTTGTGGCAAACTTTAAACAACACTTTTTATGGATATCTTTAAGAAATGGCTTTCTTCTTGCCACTCTTCCATAAAGGCCAGATTTGTGCAATATACGACTGATTGTTGTCCTATGGACAGAGTCTCCCACCTCAGCTGTAGATCTCTGCAGTTCATCCAGAGTGATCATGGGCCTCTTGGCTGCATCTCTGATCAGTCTTCTCCTTGTATGAGCTGAAAGTTTAGAGGGACGGCCAGGTCTTGGTAGATTTGCAGTGGTTTGATACTCCTTCCATTTCAATATTATCGCTTGCACAGTGCTCCTTGGGATGTTTAAAGCTTGGGAAATCTTTTTGTATCCAAATCCGGCTTTAAACTTCTTCACAACAGTATCTCGGACCTGCCTGGTGTGTTCCTTGATCTTCATGATGCTCTCTGCGCTTTTAACGGACCTCTGAGACTATCACAGTGCAGGTGCATTTATACGGAGACTTGATTACACACAGGTGGATTGTATTTATCATCATTAGTCATTTAGGTCAACATTGGATCATTCAGAGATCCTCACTGAACTTCTGGAGAGAGTTTGCTGCACTGAAAGTAAAGGGGCTGAATAATTTTGCACACCCAATTTTCCAGTTTTTGATTTGTTAAAAAAGTTTGAAATATCCAATAAATGTTGTTCCACTTCATGATTGTGTCCCACTTGTTGTTGATTCTTCACAAAAAAATACAGTTTTATATCTTTATGTTTGAAGCCTGAAATGTGGCAAAAGGTTGCGAAGTTCAAGGGGGCCGAATACTTTCGCAAGGCACTGTGTGTCAATGAATGATGTGTTTGTTGACAGGCTGCAGTAAAGGCCGTGGTGGCCTCGTCACGATTGGGCAGCGCTGCCAGTCACGGCCACGCTGACAACCGCAAGAACAGCAACTGCAACAGCGCCACCAATCAGGAAGGGGCACAAGAGGAGCAGCCACGGAACGATCAGTCACAGATCCAGGAAGGATCCTAACTGTGGATCTCCTCTGTTGTTGCATGTCACCCTGTGAAGCCATTCTACCCTCCTGTTGGACTGTGAAGATTCTGAGAAGTACTGGAGATACTCCGCCTGGCTTTATTGCATGTGACTGATTAATTAAAGGATGTATAAGCATACTGACTCAGCACATTGCAACAACATGCCACAAGTATTTTAAGTACACGTGAAATCAGAGTTTAAGACTGCGCATGCCCATTTCTTAACTCACACAACAAGTAACTTCACTGGATGGTTTATTTATTCCATTATGCCATGTCATAACTGCAAAATGACATCCAAGTGTTCACAGTATTAATTTGCCGGTTTATAAAGTAATTAATAACGATGGTAATCATCATGCTGCCCTGGTAGCAGAATATAATATAGACTGTATAATTGATTTAGGTTGATTTGCATTACTGGTTGAGAAGGCCAACAGTATTTGTTTGGAAAACGGGTTGGACACATTTTTCAGATGGTCATAACTGAACCTTTATTACAACGTCGAAGGAGAATGCCTTATTGTATCTTATTAACTGTGTTTTACACTCCTTTTGTAAGAAATATTGAGTATCTTGTTAAAGGTCCAATGCACCTGTTTTTATCAGAATATCAAATAATTTCAGGGTAACAATATCAATTAAAATAGTCAAAAGAAACAAAAATTGCTTCTTAGCAAAGACCAATTTCTCAAGCAAGAATTTTGCTAGGACTGTCTGGGAGTGATCTGAGTGGGGAGGGGAAAACTGAAAACTAGCTGTTATTGGTAGACAAAAGTGATGTTATTTAAAAGTGTAGAGTTGTTTTACCATTAAGAACTTTTTATTTTGTATACCAAAATGGTTGTGTACAACTGAAAAGGCACCCCAGTTTTTTTATTGCCAAATACACAATTTTCATGGAAATGGAAGAGTAGATATTCAATGCCAAAATTGGTTGAGTCTGTTGCTTTATTCGATAATATCCCACCTCTGTCATATACAATGGAAGAGGCTGTTTTCTTGTTGCGAATATTTCTCTCTCATTAATCCATTAACTGACATGCCTTGTAGTGGAATGTTTGTTAATCTACAAAGAAAAAGGTTGGCTGTGTATTGAATTTTTAGCATGATTTTGCCTGCAGTATAAAGGAATGTTGTGGTTAATATTTGAAATGTATTCAACAACGGTTGTCCTTTTGCATGTGGGAATGTTGAATTGAACTGCTGCGGTTGTCTGTTAAAATGCCCATTAGTTTACTTACATCACATGACAGATGCAATCTGTGTTAAACAGTAAGGTATTAGAGGCCTTCTGAAGGCCCCAAGACGTCAACTTGACATTCATTTTATATGCTCAAGGGAACATTTAATCATTCAGTGTCGTCTTTTTTTCAAATCAAATCAAATGGTTACCATTAGGATTGATTTGGTATTGATTTGGTATGGACTGCAGGATAAGCAATTAAACTTTATGAAGTTATATGTTTGAGTGGTTTTGTATATCTGACAGCTTATGTACTTTTTGAACAAATAGTTTTATTTATCAAGTAAAGAATAATGGCAGTATCCTTAACATATTTTTTTATTGACCTACCATTTCCAGTGTTTTCGATTAATTGTAGATTCATTAGGCGGGGGGGGGGGGTATGGGTCTCCATCGCCCAGTACTGGAGGATGCACCTATACTGACCAATGTCTATGGTTTTGTAAGTATAATGTATGTAACAGGTAAATGTGGAGAGTGAGCTGTAAGGGAGATCTATGGATCTTGTGGTGCAAAGGTGAAAGCACTACTCCCTGTACCACGAAAGCCCTGGCCTCGAGGGCAGAGGCAATAGTATTCTCACATAGCTATGCCATGCTACAGAATTACCCCTCTCTCTCGAAACGTCCTTGCATTTGCACCAAGCCCTGAATGCAAACCTGTAAGCTCCTCCAAAGGCCATCCCACTGCTGTCACCAGTGTAACAGGTCGATGTGAAGAAAGAGTGATGGGCATGATCACTGAGCATGATCCTGCAGCATGGGGAATTATTTGATTTTTTACATCAAACTAGTCAGGGCTTGGGTGAATAACTGTCTTGTCTCAGTTAATAAAAAATTTAAAAAATACCATTTTCAGTTGAACAACCACAAAATACATTATTGTAAAGGGCGCCTCCTAGTGATTTTTCAGAAGACTGCGAATGCTCTGTCTCAGTACTTCTTCATGACAGACGGGGAGGGGGAAGCAGAGAACTGTAAGCTCAGTATCCATCTTAAAGAGAAAATAGGAAAGAGAAATCGCGTCCCAGGGTTATCCCTCAAAAACGGTATATTTTCCTCCTGATCCGTGCTTGGGAGCCCCAGGAGGGGGCTGTGTCATCGTCTGTAGGATGTCCCGACATGAGGGTAAGTGAAAAATAGACGTCCTCAGCGTCGCAGACTGAGCGCTGAAGCTTGCTAGCTAACATGCCATGTTTTGTATTGCAATGCATTGGACAGGGCTCATGATGGCGGCCACCATGAATTTTCAACCTTTTCCCAATCTCCTGATAACTGGGTGGAACCAGGCAGGTTTTCTTTAACGACAGTCTCCGAATTCATTAACAGTCATGTTTCAAATAAGTCATACGTCTAGTCAGGGGCATTTTCTTATAGCGAGTTAGCTAATGCTAATTAGCGTGCTAACGCTAGCTAGCTAAACTGATGATGGTCCGACGGTTGCTAACTAGTTAGCTAGGACGTTAACTAGCTAGCTAACTAGCGTTCTTCAACGCTGTACACAGTAGTAGTAGCTAGTTCGAAGTGTCCAGACTTTGGTGAATGGAAGGGTGAATGCGTGGTATATTTTGGTATGGCCACAGATTGTTTTCAGAGCTAGTTAGTTAAATGGACTTCGTGCTGAAATACTCAGTCACCAAGGTTTTGGTCATTGAATGCACTGTCATCAAGGTATCGTTAGTTTGAGGCCCTCCGTCACAGTGGGCCAAACCGAGGCATGTATCTAACTAGCTAGCTAGTCTATCGTCACTCAATTATCTAACGTTAGCTACATATTCTAATTTAAATTCATTAACGTTAGCTAGCTAGTTAGGGTTATCGGAGCAGAAGAGTACCGTATACCAGCAAACTAGGTAACTATAAGCAGAGTGAAGTTAGCTAAGGTTAGCCAAGTTAACTATGTTAGAGCACGGATTTGGAGAACAACCAGTTTGATAGCTAGCCTTCTCTATCTGGCTTGCTAGACACATTTGTTCACTTGTGCCATATTAGGTCTGGATGACTAGCCAGGTCAGCCTTTTTTCCCCAATGAAGTTAACGTTGTAGCTAACTAAGGATGATAATTTTTCACTTTAGACACGTTTCTGGTGAGGTTTGGAGAGTAATTCATTTTAGCTGGGCTGCTGCAGAGGATCTGTGCGAATATTATGAAGGCCTGTTATGAAGTCGGTGAATTGGTGCATTGGCTAGCTATGTCAAAATGACATACAGGTTCCAAATAGGATATTTTTCTAGGCAGCACACCTTTTATCCCTAGCCTGGTTGTGCTCTGTTAATCTATTACATTCCACTCGTGTCCACTCTTGTCATTAGCAAAAGAGACTGGCCTTTCGGGAAATCTTCAAATATGAACATTCTATCATTAATGAGCTCTAGGAGATCAGAGGATTTAATACAAATTTGAAAACCCTCACAGCTATCATCCAATCACAATGTTTATGCAAATTAGGTTGATAGGAAAACATTCTAACTTAATTCATATATTTGATTGGAAACATTCAAACATTGGGCATTCTGTTGCTGGGAGAACAGCATTCCTGTTTATTGCATTTTTACAAATGTGATCACCACAGAAGCTCTCGGCGTTCAAACTTCTCCTCCAGTTCACTGTGAATCATCTATTTTATATCCTGCAAGGTGCTTTTTTTTCTTCTCTCAAGTAGGTATATATTTTTTAGTTGCTCAAAATAAGTGAATTGCCAGGGAACTCGCAACATGATATTGTCACAATACTTAGGTGCCAATATGATATGTATTTAGATTATATATGTATTGCAATTTCAATACTGTGCCATTCCATGGTCCAAACATATTTCTCACCATATGTCTGCTGCGGAGGGACGAGAGACCTATGAGAGAATGAGATTTGAGCAGTAATGGAAATAGGGAGCCAATTTGTTTTCCTCACTTATTTTAAAAAGATGGAGAACAAGCTATGAGAGAAATAGTTTTCGTGCAGGTACAGCCAACTAGCAGAAAAATAATATTGTGATATTGTCAAAACAATAAAATAAATAGTTAAATAATATCCCTATATGTCACAATTGATTTCCTCAGTGTTTTAACTGCGTTGTCTGTTTCATATCTGCAGTCATATCAGTCAAAAAATATAAATGACCAGTTTATGCTTTAAACCAACTTTAAGAGGTTTTAAAAATAGGTTCTATTTGACTCAAAATTCCATGATATACACTAAGGCATTGTTGGCAGAATAGATGGATGCAGTTAAACAGAAATATTTAAGTGATGATGCCAGAGAAGCCGGTGTTTGAATGATAGGATGGCACGGGTGTTGTTAGGCCCAAGACGGAAGTCGAGAACAGACTTCGAGGGCATTATCACATTATACAACGGGTTACCAAAATGTTCAAATAATGATTGACATATTTTCATTCAAAACTTTATTCATACTATTTCATCCATCCACAAGATGTATATCGGTTTGGTTGCCAGAGACACACGACCCAGTCGTTAAGTCTATTTGTTCTGTGTCTATGAATGCAACCCAGTCGTTCGTTCTAAAAGTTATATTGCCATACCGGCTGGCAACCTTCTTATCCATTGCTTGCTTGCTAGCTAGTCAACTATGGCCAACTTGCCAACTTACTGTCATGTCAAACAGTTAAGCCAGAATAACAGCTAAGTAGCTGCATTTGCATTTGTTTAAATGTCACTACAAAACATCTTATTTCGATACATCCATAACTAGGGTTTGCCCATTTTGGGTAATATACAGAGGTGGAAACTTTCCATGGGAATTAACAGGAATATATGGGAATTAATGGAAATTTATGCAAATTAATGCCATTTAAATGTAGATGTTTTTTTGCATTGGATACATTTACTGTATCATATGGAGACAGAAACATAAACCTTTTACCGTATCATAAGTAGACACAATTGCAAATTATTACATCCTTCCAATAAAACAAAAACAATGTAGTTACAAATTGAACTTTAACTAAATGAGTTGACTCTTCACATGGGATGATTTCACTGAACAACAAAAGGGAATATTGAATGATCTCCAATGATCCATCACATCTCCCAAAAAATTTTCAACATACATCTGTAAAATTTTGGAACGACATCATTTTGGATCTCCATCCCAAAGCCCTTGCTTGGAAGTGTACTTCACCAGACTGCCAAGAACCTTGCCCTCATCCAGGCCAAGGTGGTGAGACACGGTTGAGATGACATCATAGGCCTTGTTGATCTCTGCACCAGACAGGATGCTCTTGCCAGCATACTTGGGGTCCAACATGTACGCTGCGGTGTGTATGGGCTTCAGGCAGAAGTCTTCACGCTTTCTGATGTATTTCAGAAATGCAGTCTCCTCTGCTTGGTGCAACAGTGAAGTGGGCAGGGCAGTAGGGATTTCTTCTCTTACATCTGTAAGCAGAGTCTTAACATCAGACAGGTTGGCATTGTCTTCCTCAATCCGTGCAATGGCTACTGCTATAGGTTTCAGGAGTTTCAGGCTCCTTACCACTCTCTCCCAAAATACATCATCCAGGAGGATCCTCTTGATGGGGCTTTCCATATCGGCAGACCGTGATATGGCCATTTCTTGGAGAGACTCCTGCCCCTCCCTAACGGGTGTTGCTGGGCAGCTTCAATGTGGTGCTCTTATTCTTCTCACTTTGCTCGGTGAGGTAGATTGCTGCTATAACTTGATGACCCTTCACATACTTAACCATTTCCTTGACTCTCTTGTAGTGTGTATCCATTGTTTTCAGTGCCATGATGTCATTGAGGAGCAGATTCAATGCATGCCAGCACAGCCAATGGGTGTGATGTGAAGGTAGGACTCCTCCACTTTAGACCAAGCAGCCTTCATGTTCAGAGCATTGTCTGTCACCAGTGCAAATACCTTCTGTGGTCCAAGGTCATTCATGACTGCCTTCAGCTCATCTGCATTGTAGAGACCGGTGTGTCTGTTGTCCCTTGAGTCTGTGCATTTGTAGACTACTGGTTGAGGGGTGGAGATGATGTAGTTAATTATTCCTTGCCCACGAGCATTCGACCGCCCACCAGAGATGATTGCAATACAGTCTGTTTTCTCTATGATTTGCTTGACCTTCACTTGAACTCTGCATACAGCAAATTAGTAGATAAAGCATGTCTGGTTGGAGGGGTGTATGCTGGGCAAAGACCATTCAGAAATCTCTTCCAATTCACATTGCCTGTGAGCATCAGAGGTGAACCAGTTGTATACACAGCTCGAGCAAGACATTCATCAGCATTTCTGACTACATTCCTCCATTGAGTCAAAATAAACTTCTCGTTTCAGGAGGACCATGAGCTGTTGCTATCGATAAGGTGTCTGATTCGTAATTTCTTTGCTGGTTGCTTGTTGTGAGCGCTGAGGGAACTTTATGCACTTTGCCAGATGATTCTGCATCTTTGTTGCATTATTCACATATGATTTGGCACAGTATTTGCAAATGTACACAGCTTTTCCTTCTACATTAGCTGCAGTGAAATGTCTCCACACATCAGATAGTGCCCGTGGCATTTTCTTGTAAAGATTAGATAAAAATCCAAGTACAATTCCATGTACAGATAAATAGTGAAGAAGTTAGATTAAACAACTATTTTGTAAAATAAATATTTTAAAATGAAACATTTATGGAAACAGGTGAATTAACTCCTCAGTTAACAGGCTCAAGTAAGCTAAAAACCCACATGGTAGCAAAAACTAATTAGCAGAAATTGTTAGAAATTATGTAAAAACACTTTGCTGTCGGCTACTATTTACTAGTTAACAATAAATCATGTATGTCATAACTATATTCACCCCACTCAGTATTGTAATCAAAACTTACCAGAAAGCATGTAGTCCTTGGCTCAGACAGTGTAGTAGTGTGGGCTTAATAGCATCTCATTAGTGTGCAAGATCTTGAGAATCAGCTGTACATGTGATGGAAGAATGCACTGTGCATGCAGAGGGTTGCAATTCTAATTGGGGATAGTTTAACCAAAATATGCCATAAGACGTAGAATTGCCTTGTGTATCCCACAAAAAAGATTCACTGTTATAAGCTAACCGTTTTGATGAATTTAAGCAAAATTACCCAAATTCCCAGGCTTAACTTCCCATGGAAAAATCCCAGAAATTTCCCAGAAAGTTTCCAACCCTTTGCAACCCTATCCATAACAATGAGCTAATGATGTGTGTTTTCACCTGGCATAGAAAATGTGGTCTCCTCAGGACACTTGTTCAGAGGAGCTTGCCAAAAATACAGCTAACTTCAAACTGAAGATGGATAGACTGCAAACTAGCTGCATTTAATTTCATTTGACCTATTTTCTACTGACATGTCTTTGTATATATCCATAAAGGTTATGCTGATTAATGATTTCGATTGGCTGAGAAAAGCTGCCTGCCTGTTTTTATTGTCCCGACCCCTACACATTCATTGCTATGGTATTGAAACAATGTTGCAAATGTCAGACTAACAACAAGGTTATACACATCTACACTATTGAAAACCAACTGGTAGTCTAAAATAAATGGGGAAATATGTCTAGATACTTTTTTTTACAGTGGAGATCAAGTTTATAAATTGTCTGGCTGGGCTGAGGAGACCATGGATTCTGCAGTGAGATGGAACAGAGTAAATTGGCATTTCAACGTCATAGCTTTAGCCGGTGGTAACTTGTGGAATAGACTTCCGGCTATGCAATCAGCGTCCAGGATTAGACCCACCCATTGTATAAAATTCACTAATACATGTCTTGGTAGTCCCAAACTATTGATATCAGCTGACCTGGTACATTGTTTGCTGCTGCCACCCATTCGGGAAGCACCGTCAAACACCAGGCCCGCGGGCTGAATAGGACACAGAAGCGAGAATGAGTCAACAGTCTTTATGAAATTAGACTGATGCGTCGCATAGGTCAAGTCCACTTCATTTGCAGTTTTATTTACTGCAGTGTCTATTAATTGTTAAAACACACGGCCGCTTTCCCATTTTATATTGCTATGGAATTTTCACAAATGCCTTACTATACTTCATTCCCAAACATTCCATGAATTTATGAAAATGACCTTATGTAAGTGCTTGCTTGACAGAAGAAGGAACAAGTGTAATTTTTCCTGGGGGGTGACTGAACAGATTTCAATGTTGCTAAAATGCGGTCAATTCCACTTTTTAATAAGAGAGGAGTCATGATATTCAGCGTATTTGCGAGGAATGACGACAGGTGCCAGTTACATTACTTTCCCCATTAATGGGCTGCCTAGTGGCACAGCTAGGCGTTTCTGTGCAAGAGGCGTCACTACAGTCCCTGGTTCGAGTCCAGGCTGAATCACATCCAGCTGTAAAAAAATGACTAAAATGTAAATGTAATTGGGTGTCCCATAGGGTGGCGCACAATTGGCCCAGTGTCGTCCGGGGTAGGCCGTCATTGTAAATAAGAATTTGTTCTTAACTGACTTGTCTAATTAAATAACTTGAATTTAAAAAAATGTACGGGATGCAACTGAAGCAAAGGTAGCTCAATTTTAATCTTGTAGGCTAATATTTTCTGTATCATTGTTTCTCTCTCATTACGGAGTCCTCTCGAGCCACTTTGAACAACATGATCTTGCATTGACACTACCTTCTCACAAGGGAATGACTGCAGCAGGTTTGTAACGGTATTCACACAGTTGGTATTAGAATGTTTCAGCCCTACCTACCAGTGGGGAAATCAACCTGTTACTTAGATTACCCCATTGGCTCACAGCCCAAAATTTCATTTTAAAAAGTAAAGCTTTCTTGTAATCCATTTGTTTTAGTCAATTACAAAACTACATTTTAAGAAATGTACAACATGTCTAAAGATTACTTTAACAAATGTCCTAATCCCTAGCGTTCTTACGACCTAGAAAAACTTAATATTGTAGGGCTACTGACCGGAACGATAAGTTAGCCTAGACCAACAACACAAATGGACTTTACAGCTACAAGTAGTGAGTGGCGTTAAATGTCTTAGCTGTGATATGTTTACCACACACATAGCTATGTGTAGCCTACCTGAACACGGCATCCCCACATTTCTCACACAGATTAGTCTGAATCCACAGGGCTCTTCTCGCAGGCTCTATTTCCCTACTTGGGAGTATTACAAACCTTAGGTTGGGATTTTTTTTTACTTGGCTACATGTACATTGAACAACACAGCAGCTTTTCGGGCATGTTTTGTTATTTCTCTATAACAAAAAAACTTTTATAATGGGGATCAATTGGAAATAATTTAGTTTTCCCCCAATTTGTGGGTGTGGTTGAGGGGAATTCCTTATGGTAATACCAACTGCGACTGTTTGTTTGTTCTACAAATTCTATATTGCACCAAATTTGCACGCACCCCATGTCCCATAACATTAATATTTTCCGTCTACCGATCAGCAACTGTGCCGTAAATTCTGCTGCGTATTGAGATTGCCGAAAGGCCAGCAGTCTCTTTGGCAAATGACAGGAGTGGAACGTTAGCTAAAAAGACTGGTACCCAGGCTACTTTTATCCACAGTCCAGACAAGCATTGCATAGGGGCAATTCCACAGTAGGAGTGACACTGAAACCAAAAATGTCAAAGTTTGAAAAAATGCCAATAACTTTAACATTTACTTGGAACAGTGCAGAATCAAAGTTTGGTAACAGAATGATGGCACAAACCGTCATTCTGTGGCGTGAAAGACACCGTTTTGCAAGTATAACAAGATTTTCTATTGGGCAAATTCAGGTAGGTCCCTCCCCGTTTCGTTTGCTTCAGTTTAAGAAACATTTTGCAACAGGCCTCATTTATAAACAATTGCGTACGTACAAAATATGCCCCAGAACATGCACACCAGTTTTCACGCAAAAGTTGGCATTTATAAATACTGAACTTGATGTATGAATTTTTTATTTAATTTTACCTTTATTTAACCAGGCAAGTCAGTTAAGAACACATTCTTATTTTCAATGACGGCCTGGGAACAGTGGGTTAACTGCCTGTTCAGGGGCAGAACGACAGATTTGTACCTTGTCAGCTCAGGGGTTTGAACTCACAACCTTCCGGTTACTAGTCCAACGCTCTAACCACTAGGCTACCCTGCTGCCCACAAACTTTATCCTCCCACAAACTTTAGGTCATGTGTACGTACAGTTCCTAGTGGTTGAAGTATTGCTTTGCAAGAAGGAAAATGAGTGCAAATGGGGAATAAATGATGACTTATACTTAACAAAAAAACAGGTAGCTAAATATAATAAGATGCAATAATTTACTGTTAGTGAGAAACTTTATTTGATCTTTACATTCATTCTAAAATAATTACATCTATTTCTAATTCAAATTCCTCACCTTTTCTGACTGTGATGGTTTCATACTCGTGAAATAGCCTATAGGCCTGCAACAAGGGACGAATGGTAGCCTATCCTAACATCGCTCATGTAATTTGGACCCACTTCACAGCAGTAAATAGATAAGCTACCGGTATTGAAAGTATTTTGCTCTATGCGATCCTAAACACAGTTTAACAGTAGAGCAGATGGTTCTCCTTTTCCTTTGACATTTTGTAGACCACGTCTGAATACTGTAATGTCAAATTTCTCGAGTAGACAAGACACTTTCATTTATAAACATAAATATATCATGACCATTGCACCTTTTCTAGCCGCGATGAGTGCATGTTCAGAGTAGCCCTACAACAGATTGGCATGCTCGTCTCTCATTTAATTGGGCTTATTAGATAGGCTATTATTATCATTTTTTTTCTCCTCTTTTCACCTGAAAGGGATTTTTTTTGCATTAAATTGTAGACCTACTATAGTAAAAAAAAGTTTCCAGAGTGGACAATATTTAAGAATTCGCGGGCAGTGCAGCATTTTTAAGGTTCAGGAGAAAGTAAATACCAAACATTATTGAATTAAGTTATATTTTTAGAGGTTCACAGCAATTTGCAATTGTTTTCGTATTTCCGAAACAGCAAATGTCACTGCAAAAAAAAATATATACAAATCTGCCAACACATTTAATCAAGTTCGCTATTGATATTTCCTTTAAATATTCGTCAGGGTAGCCTAGTGGTTAGAGCGTTGGACTAGTAACCTGAAGGTTGCAAGGTCAAACCCCCGAGCTGACAAGGTACAAATCTGTCGTTCTGCCCCTGAACATGCAGTTAAACCCACTGTTCCTATGCCGTCATTGAAAATAAGAATTTGTTCTTAACTGACTTGCCTAGTTAAATAAAGGTAAAATAAAAAAGACAAATACATTCTGTCTTGGCCCAATTCCAATACTTTCAAAGTATTCAGCAAAAAGGGGGATTATTGTAACTTGGAAAGGTGAATTATGGGCTTTATTCAGGCGGTGTTATAATGCTCGTTCACGTGAGCACACTTTTATGGCAGGTCCGATTTATAACGGGAAACATGCATATGTAGTCATTTCAGGAATAGCGCCTGCAGGTATTTAGTATAAAATGTGTGCAACGGTTATAAATGAGGCCCCTGGCCTCTGAGTAGTGTAGCAAGGGGTGTAATTCATTTGGTACCATTTCCCATTAGTGCTTGCTTGTCATCAAAGGATGGGAAGTCAGCTGCTGTTGTCATCATCACAGTGCAAGGGCATATTCTCAAATTGAAAATGTCCAGACAATCCAGACAATTGAATGACCAATCTTGTACAGAAGTTTTCAGTTCTCATAAATGTCTGACTGTATGTGAGCAAGGAACAGCAGCCTAGCCTTTTCCTTTTTCAGTTCCTACACTTTGTATCCGTTTTGTCAGTTGCCTAAGTTGTGATAAGGGCTATGTGATAAATGCCTTGGCTTTATAACAGTGGTGAAATTGTCTGATAAAAGCAGCAGTAACAAAGTGAAGGTGGTGGTTATAGCAGTTTAGATAATGTCCTCCTTCAGACAGGCGTCATCGTGAGATGACAAAGGGCACAAAGGGACAGGAAGCGGACAATGGGGTGCCTTTTTCAAATTGTTATTTTTATTTTCACTGTCTACGTGCTCCGTTTATGTTCTCCAGATCATCTCTTTTGTCTCTCTTTAGGCCTGCTTAGTTTATTATGTAATATAAAGCCCGGGCAACAAATGGGAAAAGAATACGTACAAATGCATAAGAGCCGATAAGATGGGGCATTATTATACAGTGCCAACCAGGCACACACACTGGCATTCCTTAATGACTTGCTACTGACTTTTAGGTGGATTGTCTTCTCGGTTGGCATTTGTGGATTAGTGTCAGTGCCAAAGACTGGCTGATGAGTGTCAGCCAGCCTCGGGGCAGACTGTACTTTCTCTCTCCCTATCTCCTCCTCCTCTCTCTCTCTCTCTCTCTCTCTCTCTCTCTCTCTCTGGTCGTAGGCCTACTCCACGCTATCATGTATGCAATTAGCCTATACGTTGACCTTCAGTCCTCACCCTTGTTTTGCAGGTGTGAGCTGTGACGCGTGTTTAAAAGGGAACTTCAGAGGGCGCCGGTACAAGTGTTTAATTTGCTACGACTACGACCTGTGCGCGTCGTGCTACGAGAGCGGCGCCACCACAACGAGACACACGACAGAACACGCCATGCAGTGTATATTAACCAGGGTAGACTTTGGTAAGGACATTTGCTGCGTAGATTAGACATTTATAACAGGAGTTTTTTTTTCTGACCACGTGGGCCCAAACTAGTCCAACAGTTCTTCTTGGTCCGGTCATGTTGTCAGAAAAAAAAACTATTTGCCCTAATTGTATTTTATATAAAATGTTTGTGTTATGATGATGATGATGATGATAACAGCGACTCTAAAGACGGATTGTTTTCTTTGCAGACCTGTATTACGGCGGTGAGGCGTTCTCAGTAGAGCAGCCCCAGAGCTTTTCTTGTCCTTACTGTGGTAAAATGGGATACACAGAGACATCCCTACAGGAGCATGTCGCCTCCGAGCATACAGAGACCTCCACAGAGGTGGTGAGTGGACACATCATCCTAGTGTTTCATCTAGCTTTACTAAGATGGGAAAGATCATTCCCCCAGTCTAGCTCTGTTGCCCTTTTGCTTAAAAAAAAAATGTCCTCCATTGTTTTCAATAGGATGTTTTTGGCGTTTACGTCCTCCTATAAAAATCTATGGTTCGATTAGATTCCAGGGCTCATGGACGCATTAACACAATTGGTTATTTTACAACTGACGCTTGTCAATAACTTAAAATAACTTGAGTGGTCAGTTGAATATATCCAGAGGGTGTTTACTGCTTGCTTTTTTTCAGATCTGTCCAATATGTGCTGCGTTGCCAGGCGGGGACCCCAATCATGTGACCGACGACTTTGCTGCTCATCTCACACTTGAACACAGAGCACCTAGAGATTTAATATCTTTTCAATGCAGCTATTCTCTGTCTGCGTGTGTCTGCTTCTGCACGTGTGTGTACACCATTGTGGGCAGGATGTGTATTGTTTCTGATTATTCCAAGTACTTGCGAACCCTTTCAACTCTGCTCCTTAACCTGCCTGGTTTACGATGAGTCCAGCGGCGTCCGGCACGTGCGTCGGATGTTCCACCCTGGTCGCGGGCTGGGCGGTCCCAGGGCACGCAGGACCAACATGCACTTTACTAGCAGCTCCACCGGGGGGCTCTCCTCCTCACAGAGCTCCTCGTACTCACCCAGTAACAGGGAAGCCATGGACCCCATAGCAGGTGAGCAGTGCATCTGGTCTGACCAGCCTCTGTCTGTGTAGTCAACAACAAGCAGGGTCTGTGTAGTCAACAACAAGCAGGGTCTTTCTCATTGAGATGGATAGAGAATCTGATTGTCTGCTCTTTACTCCCTGATCTGTGTTCACTTCTGCTATATTTTATTCACCAGTCTGCACTGGAGTCACTTGAATGTTGACTTTAGTGGTTATCTTTCCGTGAGATCTAATGTCTCTGGCTCTGAATCTCGTATGAAGTGTAACCCGCAGTCCTAGTGCCGTGCCTCTTTTCTGTGACAGTCTTACTGTATATCACATTCACCTGTCTCTACTGGAGCCTAGTTTGAAACTATTCATCTCGCTAGAAGAAACTCGGAACACACTTGTTCATGTCTCCTCCCACAGAGCTGTTGTCTCAGCTGTCGGGCGTGCGGCGCTCGGCGGGCGGCCAGCTCAACTCGTCGGGCCCGTCCGCGTCTCAGCTGCAGCAGTTACAGATGCAGCTGCAGCTGGAGCGCCAGCAGGCCCAGGCGGCCCGGCAACAGCTGGAGACGGCCAGGAACACCACGCGACGCTCCAACCCCGGCGGCAACATCAGCGCCACCATCCCCCCGCCCAGCGCCGTCGCCAACTCGGCCGGCGTGGCCGAGAGCAACCCCATGGCCTCCCACAGCTCCCAGTTCCTGCTCACACGGTGAGTTGGTCGATCCCTCTGAGGTGTACATGTGAACAGAGCCTTTAAAAAAAAATGTTTTTTAACTTGACTATATTATAAATGGAAGGCTCTGTACACACACACTGTTCGCTGTTACTGCTATCAGGCCCCAGGTGTTGAATGCCCCGAGTGGCAGGATCTGCTCTGCCTCCCCTCCCCCTTGCATGGTGTCTCCCTCTTCTTGTTCTCTCCCCACCCATAGACTCACAGGTCTCCTCTCCTACTACCCTTTTTCGATACCACAACGTGAAAAACAGTTTGGTACTAGAATTTTGTTTGTTTTTGTTCCACTTATCAAATGTCTCACGTTTGGAAATCAACTAATTGTTTATCATACGGCATGAACAGAATACATCAGTGATTCCTATTCCCTGTAACTTTCTGAAGAGGCAACGGCATGGGAATACCTGTCTGTGTGTGGTGCGCGTGTTCACCACTTTGTGTATCCGTTAGTGTTGCCTAATAAATCGGACTGTGATACCAATTCTTGGTATAATTCCTGCAACAACTTCGAAAGTGTCCTTACAAGCCAGAATGTTGAATAAAATACAATTTGAACTTACTCAACATATTCTGTGTTGGTCCTTCAGTGGGTCGGAATTTGAGACAAAATAACCACAGGAAGGTATTATTCGCCGGACTTTTTAGAGCGCCGGTACTGCCATAATTTGAAAACCTGGCACGTGTGCAAAGCCATGTAAACGCTAGTGATCGGAGAAGAAAATCGATGGAAGTTTTGGGACAAAATTATATCAATATTTGACTACCGAGTATTGATCATCCTATAGCTTGTTCTACATCTTTTTAAATAGTGAGTCAACATGTTTTCAGCTCTTATTTCTCTGACTGATCAAACTTGTTTTTTCATGCTCTTTGTCTCTGCAGCAAACCTAAAATGTGCGATATGTTTGGAACGTCAATCGCAATAAATTTGCAGTGTCGAATTGCAATACATATCGAATCGTGAAAATTGCAATACATACCTAAGTATCATGATAATATCGTATTGTGAGGTCCCTGCCAATTCCCAGCCCTAGTAAACACCTGCAAGACTTCGGTTTGTATGCATACATCGCATATATAGTGCATTTGGAAAATATTCACATTTTATTACTTTAAAATCCTCAATCTACACCCCATAATGACAAAGAGAAAACAGGGGTTTAGACATTTTTGCTAATGTATTGAATATTAAAAATAAAAAATAAAAAAACCAAGCCATGAGGTCGGAATTGTCCATAGAGCTCCAAGACAGGATTGTGTCGAGGCACAGATGTGGGGAAATGTACCAACAAATGTCGGCAGCATTGAAGGTCCCCAAGAACACAGTGGCCTCTGATTCTTAAATGGAAGAAGTTTGTAACCACCAAGACTTGTCCTAGAGCTGGCCACCCGGGCCAAACTGACCAATTGGGGGAGAAGGGCCTTGGTCAGGGAGGTGACCCAAGAACCCAGTAGTCACTTAGAGAGCACCAGAGGTCCTCTGTGGAGATAGGAGAACCTTCCAGAAGGACCAACCATCTTTGCAGCACTCCACCAATCAGGCCTTTTTGGTAGATTGGCCAGACGGAAGCCACTCCTCAGTAGAAGGCACATAACAGCCCGCTTGGAGTTTGCCAAAAGGCACCTAAAGACACTCAAATCATGAGGAACAAGATTCTTTGGTCTGGTGAAACCAACATTGGCCTGAATGGCAAGCGTCACTTCTGGAGGAAACCTGGCACGATCCCTATGGTGAAGCATGTTGGTGGCAGCATCATGCTGTGGGGATGTTTTTTAGCAGCAGGGACTGGGAGACTAGTCGGGATTGAGGGAAAAATTAACAGAGCAAAGTACAGAGATCCTTGACGAAAACCTGCTCCAGAGCTCTCAGGACCT
Source organism: Oncorhynchus masou masou (assembly GCF_036934945.1). Classification (NCBI taxonomy): domain Eukaryota; kingdom Metazoa; phylum Chordata; class Actinopteri; order Salmoniformes; family Salmonidae; genus Oncorhynchus; species Oncorhynchus masou. Next base: position 45,882,037 of record NC_088239.1, on the reverse strand, counting down.
TAGACTGGGGCGAAGGTTCACCTTCCATTAGGATAACAACCCTAAGCACACAGCCAAGACCATGCAAGAGTGGCTTCAGGACAAGTCTCTGAATGTCCTTGAGTGGCCCAGCCAGAGCCTGGACTTGAACCCGACCGAACATCTCTGGAGACACCTGAAAATAGCTGGGCAGCGACGCTCCCCTCCAACCTGACAGGGCTTGAGAGGATCTGCAGAGAAGAATGGGAGAAACTCCCCAAATACAGGTGCGTTAATCTCGTAGCGTCATACCCAAGAGGACTCGATGTTGTAATCGCTACCAAAGGTGCTTCAACAAAGTACTGAGGAAAAGCGCTGAATACTTATGTAAATGTGATTTGGAAAAAATACATGTTTATTTAATACATTTGCAGTAACTAATGTCTAACCCTGTTTTTGCTTGGTCATTATGGGGTATTGTGGGTGGATTTATGAGGGGGAAAACAATTTAATCCATTTTAGAATAAGGCTAGAACGTTACAATGTGGAAAAAGTCAAGGGGTCTTAATACTTTCCGAATGCACTGTACTTCGTCTTGTGCACACGTTTTAGGTCACGAGCAAAGTCATCTGGAGACCTGTGTTTTGAAGTCAGTTTAATAATACTTTTTTTGTGGGAAATTTTGTCTCAAATTTTTAACCCACTGATGGCCCAACCCCACAGACAATCAGAGGCAGAGTAAGTTCAATATAAATGTATTCAATATTTGTATACAGGCGAGACTTTTTAGTTTTTTTTCTATGGAAATGAGTGTACACAATTGGGACTACCATTAGTGATGCTAATGATAACTGTCTTCGGGTAGATGGAAAGGCTTTCCCAACAACATTCTCAATTAAAAGTTAACTACAAAGTAGCCTGTGCCTACCTAGCAAAATCATGATTATTTGCATCAATCCAGTGGCCATTTGTCCTGCAAACTCCATCACAGGATCAAACGCAAACTTTTTTTTTCTCACTGGCCAAAAAAATCTAATGGCCAGAACAGAATTTCTAATGGCCCGGACGTGGTGTGATTTAAAAATCATGCAGGGCATATAGCATGTGTCAAACTCCTTCCGCTGAGGGCCGAGTGTCTGCCTGTTTTCACTCCACTCCACTTGATAGATGAATTAAGCTCACTAATTAGTAAGGAACTTCACTCACCTGGTTGTCTAGGTCTTAATTGAAAGGAAAAAACAAAAACCTGCAGACACTTGGCCCTCCGTGGAATGAGTTTGACACCCCTGGCCTATGGGTTAGCATGCTTCTCTCTATATTCAGCTATCAATAGGCTATATGTATTTTAAAATGTGGTGTAATATAATTTAGAAATGCAAGTCATTACTCTATTCTTCAGAATTGCATATTAATTATACATTTGTTTCTGAAGTATGTCATTTTGAGGGAAAATTCTACATCTCAAGTAGGACGATGCCTCTAAAGGGTCAGAGACACACCAAGAAATCTTAATATCTATAGGTACTTAACTGCCGACACTGGGTAGGAGTGCTAACATTTTATTGTTTACACAGCCGTTTAACCACAGATCAAATAAATACTCCAGACCACAAGGTGGCGGCAGCAGCTTGTTTTGTATTTTGCCAGCATTAGAAAACAGATAGCTAAATTGCAAGCTGTGCAAATGTTTTTGCTAGTTAGCTAGAATTGTTAGTAAGCCCTTGTGGCAATCTGGCAAGTATCAACAACTATACCGAACAATAATATAAACGCCACATAAAGTGTTGGTCCCATTTTAATTTCTCTACCAGTGTTATTTTTGTGAATTTGGCAGTACACCCAACCGGCCTCACAACTGCCGACAACGTGTAACCCCGCCAGCCCAGGACCTCCACATCCGGCTTCTTCACCTGCGGGATAGTCTGAGGAGGGGGGGTAGTAGTCAGGACTATTTCTGTCTGTAATAAAGCCCTTTTGTGGGGGAAAACTCATTCTGATTACCTGGGCCTGGCTCCCCGGTTCGGTGAACCAGGCTCATGGCTGCCCCCTTGCCCAGTCATGTGAAATCCATAGTTTAGGGCCTAATGAGTTTATTTCAATTGACTGATTTCCTTCTATGAACTGTAACTCATTTTTGAAATTGTAGCATGTTGCGTTTTATTTTTGTTCAGCGTAGGTAACAAGTACCATTTATAATTAAATCACAATGGATACATTTTTTAGAAAGCAGCCAAGAGTCAGTGTAGAAGCGAGCTAGCTATGTTGTGCTACTGCATATGGCGACACTAACCTTTAGGCTAACATTAGCTAGTAAGCGAACTGGCACTGACAGTATGAGATAATGGATGCTAGATTAGCTAGCTTGGTTAAAAAGAAATATGTAAAGACTTGCTCTAGAAAAAAGGTGCATTATGCAGCTTTGTTTTTAGTTAAAACAATTCTGATGAACTGTGAGTGGATTACACTGGGAAAAGTGCCCTCTTTTTTTTTTTTTTTTTTTTTTTTTTTTTATTTTTCTTGTCACTCCTGTCGGCTCTCCCACGTGGAGGTTTGTGCTCTTTGATTGGCTCAAAGTCAAATTGTCCACCACTGCCGAGCATTGCGAGTACACAAGTAACGGTGGGCATACACTACACGACTTTTAAAATGCTAACAACTTGGACGTGCTCACATTTTCTGATTTCCTTGTCCTAAATTTTTCATTCCATCTACCCTCAACCCCAGGACGTGGGTGTTCACATTACACAATGATTCCTTAGTTAATCCTGCCTTGCGTTTCTCGATTGTTGTCTGGGAAAAAATGCTGACACGCAAACATTGAGCTGCTTTATTAGTGTGCAAATTATTATTTGCGGAAACGTCAACAAATTTATGGAGGACCGAATATGGGCTTAATTTCATATTATCTTTTTGGTTTCTGTCAGTAGTTCGCAGATGTAATATTGGTGGAGTATGTTTTGCATGAAGATTTAATCTAAGGGCCAATGGAAAGGTCTAAAATGAGCAAACTGGGCCATGTAAAACTAACTTGCCCATTTGAAAAGGCAGCCACATTCTCTCCACAGCTCCATCAATCAGTCTTCCATCACCTCGGTCCACATGGTGCGTGTTGTTGCTAGATTTTTTTCCTAGACCTAAAAAGCATTGTGGACTAAGAACATTCAATTTTGTTTTTCTATTTATAAAAAATATAAAAAAATGTGTGAAAATCTGTCATTCTCCCCGCTTTCTTTTTTGCCGTGTGGTCGAGTATCGTGATGCTAACCCTGGTATCAAAGTCTAAATTATGTTATGACAACACTACTGCAGTAGTCCCTGCCTCTGCTCGGTGCTAACCAGTTCCCCTCTTCTTTGTCCTGCTAAAGGTTAAACGAGCCCAAGATGTCGGAGGCGGAGCGGCAGGTGCTGGAAGGCGAGCGCGCCGACCGCAGCCTGTTCGTTCAGGAGCTGCTGCTGAGCACGCTGATGCGCGAGGAGAGCTCTTCCTCGGACGAGGACGAGCGGCGAGATTTCGCCAGCTTTGGGGCCATGGGCTGCGTGGATATCATGCCTTTAGACGTGGCCCTGGAGAATCTCAACCTCAAGGAGAGCGGTACAGGCAGCTACGGCAGCAGCTCGAGGAGCTCTAAGGAGCCTCCACCGCCTCCTCTTTGATGATATCCCAGCACCACGCAGACTTTGTCCTCTGTGCTGCCACTGCCAGTGATGGGCGGGCGGTGCAGCAGGCTGTATTTTGGTTTGTTTTTTGGTGATTGTAATTTCAGGTCTGTCACCTTTGTTACATTGTGTACAACCATAAAAAAGGAGAACGGGAGCGATTGGGGAAAGTGCAAGTGGATGAGTGCGCAGCGCCGAGCGAGCGATGAAGAGAAAATAAATATATAAATATATATTAAAAAGTTGATAATCACATACTTTTTCTTTAGCAGGTCAGCATTAGGTAGCCGTGGCAGACCTCTGCTTCCTGTTCTCATGCAAAAGGCTCCTTTATAAATACTCCACATTCAAAAACTGAAGAGGAATCAGACACCCTCTGATGAAGCTGCTGTGTGTATTTATGACTTAACTAATAAAGTGCTTGAATGGTTTACCATAACTACTGCATGAGGTTCTTTGCAGCGTGCATGACTTTTAATGACCTTATCGTCATTAAAAAGCTCAAAAATAAAATAAATCCCCATGCTTTTTTATCTTCAACCATTTTAAAAGGGTTACATGATTTGGGTTTTTCTGAAATTGAATATCACCAAAAAAAACTGACACGCTGAAAAGTTTGGGAACTTTTACAACTTTTTAACAATTTTAATAGAAAAAAGCAACCTATTGGAATCTGTTGTAGCTTTTAAAAAGAAAACAATGCAATGTGTTTGTCTCTCAGCTCCGGTTTGTCCTTACCTCTCTGTGACACCATCGTCTGTATATAACAACTTGCGGCACTAATGTCAACTCAAGACGTCTGCATCTACTTAGCAGATGATAAAATAATACAGTACTAGGAGCAGAAAAACAAGATCTTGCCTCTGACATTTTTCCTAGATGTTGATGTTTTAGTGATAAGCAGTGTGTAACCACCAGATGTAGTTTCTAATTTATGCACCTGTACAGAAGAACTAGTCTCTCCCATTCTCATCAATCGCACTCAACTCTGCTCCTCTCTCTGCTTCTGTAGGCCCAGACTCCCTCCCTGCATTCAGTTGTATTTCTTCCCTTTGTTGAGGAAGGGGAGCTCGGGACTCCACATTGCAGCCATTGTTTTTTGTTCGACGTATGTTCAGATTTTGTTTTTCAGCTGAAGATAGCACCTTCTATTTATTCCCCTTTTCTTTTCTTTTTTTCTCTGATTCTTTAAAGCCTTGTAATGAATCATGCCACCTCCATGCCTATACTCTTATACTCTATGTAAAATACAATGAGATGTATATTGAATTTGTGCGTTAACTTTCATAATGGTTCTAGGACATGGGCAGACTTTCTTTTTTTTTCTTTTTTTTAATGTAAATTTAGAATACAACAATAAACTGCGCACAGCTTTTGATGAAACGAAGCACCTCCCTCTTTATCTGTATGATGGCGTGTTATTCGGCTACTGTATAGGGCTTTTCACACTGCTGAGCTGTACCAAGCTGTACTGGTTGCACATCCACCATAGTCCCTGGAACCGTGCTCGAAAGGGCATTGTGGAAAAAGAAAAATAACAAACCCTTACCCAGTACAGTTTGGTTATGGTCTGCACATAATTGTGAAACGGGTATATAGTTAAAGTCAGAAGTTTACATACACCTTAGCCAAATACATTTAAGCTCAGTTTTTCACAATTCCCGACTTTTAATCCTAGTAAAAATCTCCTGTTTTAGGTCAGTTAGGATCACCACTTTATTTAAAAAATGGGAAATGTCAGAATAATAGTGGAGGGGATTATTTATTTCTGCTTTTATTTCTTTCATCACATTCCCAGTGGGTCAGAAGTTTACATACACTCAATTAGTATTTAGTAGCGTTGCCGTTTAAATTGTTTAACTAGGGTCAAACATATCGGGTGGCCTTCCACAAGCTTCCCACAATAAGCTGGGTGAATTTTGGCCTATTCCTCCTGACAGAGCTGGTGTAACTGAGTCAGGTTTGCAGGCCTCCTTGCTACACACGCTTTTTCAGTTCTGCCCACACATTTTCTATGGGATTGAGGTCAGGGCTTTGTGATGGCCATTCCAATACCTTGACTTTGTTGTCCTTATGCCATTTTGCCACAACTTTGGAAGTATGCTTTGGATCATTGTCCATTTGGAAGACCCATTTGCGACCAAGCTTTAACTTCCTGACTGATGTCTTGAGATGTTGCTTCAAAATATCTACATAATTTCCCTCCCTCATGATGCCATCTATTCTGTAAAGTGCACCATTCCCTCCTGCAGCAAAGCACCCCCACACCATGATGCTGCCACCCCCGTGCTTCACGGATGGGATGAAGTTCTTTGGCTTGCAATCCTCCCACTCTTTCCTCCAAACAAAAGGATGGTCATTATGGCCAAACAGTTCTATTCAGACAGGAGGACATTTATCCAAAAAGTATGATCTTTGTCCCCATGTGCAGTGTCAAACCGTAATTTTGTTTTTTTTATGGAGGTGTTGGATCAGTGGCTTCTTCCTTGCTGAGCGGCCTTTCAGGTTATGTCGATATAGGACTCGTTTTACTGTGGATATAGATACGTTTGTACCGGTTTCCTCCAGCAACTTCACAAGGTCCTTTGCTGTTGTTCTGGGATTGATTTGTGGAGGTCTACACATTTTTTTTTCTGGGGTCTAGGCTGATTTATTTTGATTATTCCATGATGTCAAGCAAAGAGGCACAGAGTTTGAAGGTCGGCCTTGAAATACATCCGCAGGTGCACCTCCAATTAACTCTCGTTATGTCAATTAGCCTATCAGAAGCTTCTAAAACCATGGCATCATTTTCTGGAATTTTCCAAGCTGTTTCAAGGCACAGTCAACTTAGTGTATGTAAACTTCTGACCCACTGAAATAATTTGTCTGTAAACAGTTGTAAGAAAAATTACTTGTCATGTACAAAGTCGATGTCCTAACCGACTTGCCAAAACTATAGTTTGTTAACAAGAAATTCGTGGAGTGGTTAAAAAACTAGTTTTAATGACTCCAACCTAATTGTATGCAAACTTCCGACTTCAACTGTATGTGTCGCAATGTTCAAGGCTTTAATAAGATATTTTATCTAACTGGGTGTGTACCATAAACAAGGCTCAATACTCTAGTGCAGCACCAACTTCCCTGGACCTAAAGACCACTGGACCCCGGACGCCACTGAACCCTGTGCACTTTTAAGGGATACTTTGGGATTTTGACAATGAGACCCTTAATATTTTTGTTCAGTGTAGATAAATTCAACAATGTCCGATTTTGAGTTACAGGGAATTGAAATAAATTAGCTACTAATCTATGGATATCACGACGGGGAATACAGATATGCATCTGTTGGTCAGAGATAAGGTTGGGGTATGGATCAGAAAACCAGTCAGTATCTGGTGTGACCACCATTTGCCTCATGCAGCGTGACACCTCTCCTTTAAATAGAGTTGATCATGCTGGCCTCTTCAATGGCTGTGCAAAGTTGGAACACGCTGTTGTACACATTGATCCAGAGCATCCCAAACATGCTCAATGGATGACGTATCTGAGTACGCAGGCCATGGAAGAACTGGGACATTTTCAGCTTCCAGGAATTGTAAATTGTATACTTTGTACACTTTTTACATGTTGTGTTTATACTTTTTCTTGTTCTTGTTCAGTGTAAACCCCCCCCCCCTTGTGGATACTATTTTTATGTCTCTGTCCAATATGAAGGAAGTTAGTTTATTTTGCAAGCGAATGCTAACTAGTGTTAGCGTAATGACTGCAGATACCCATAGACTTCCAGTTATTGCACTAACTAGTTAGCAACTGCGCTAGTGCTAATTTCCTTCAAACCGGACACAGACATGAATATGGAATCCACGAGTTCATCTGACTCTGGGGAAGTAGATAAAGGGCCTCATTGCCAAACTCTCAAAGTAGCCCTTTAAGCTCTCACCTCTATCTATGCACTGCAATGGCTTCCCTTTTTCTACTACCAGTATGACAACAGTGGGCAACACTGTACTTATTCTATAGCTGGAGGACAGCTGATATCTCCAGGAGATTTTGCGAGCTAGGGCCACCTATTTTATTAAGTGTTGCCTGTCTTCCCAACATTTTGGTGTGTGAACAGCTGACTGCTCATAACTTGCAGATGCTTGTTGACACATCAACCAGGTTTGGTAATCAGTGGCTGTACTGGAGGGGGAGTTGTAACCTGCCTAAATGACTACCGACCTGTAGCACTCATGTCTTTAGCTATGAAATGCTTTGAAACTCACATCAACACCATCATCCCAGAAACCCTAGACCCACTCCAATTCGCATACCGCCCCAACAGATCCACAGATGATGCAATCGCTATTGCACTCCACACTGCCCTTTCCCACTGAGACAAAAGGAACACGTTCAACACCATAGTGCCCTTCAAGCTTATCACTAAACTAAGGACCCTGGGACTAAACACCTCCCTCTGCAACTGGATCCTGGATTTCCTGATGGGACGCCCCCAGGTGGTAAGGGTAGGCAACAACACATCTGCCATGCTGATCCTCAACACGGGGGCCCCTCAGGGGTGCGTGCTTAGTCCCCTCCTGTGTTCCCTGTTCGCCCACGACTGCACGGCCAAGCACGACTCCAACACCATTAAGTTTGCCGACAACACAACAGTGGTAGAACTGATCACTGACAACAATGAGGCCGCCTATAGCAAGGGTGGGTGATTCCAGACCTCGATGGCCTGATTGATGTCACAGTTTTGCCCCAGCCCCAGTTAACACACCTGACTCCAATAATCACCTAATCCTGATCTTCAGTTTTGAATGCAATTAGATTAAATAGCTGTGTTTGCTAGGGAGTCACTTTTTCTCCAATCGGGCCCTCGAGGACTGGTGTTTCCCATCCCTGGCCAATGGGGAGGAGTTCAGAGACCTGACCATGTGGTGCAAGGACAAAAACCTCTCCCTCAACGTGATCAAGACACAGGAAGATGATTGTGGACTTACAGGAAAAGGAGGACAGAGTACGCCCCCATTCTCATCGATGGGGCCGTAGTGGAGCAGGTTGAGAGCTTCAAGTTCCTTGGTGTCCATACCACCAACAAACTAACATGGTCCAAGCACACCAAGACAGTCGTGAAGAGGGCATGACAAAACCTATTCCCTCTCAGGAGACTGAAAAGATTTGGCATGGATCCTCAAAATGTTCTACAGCTGCACCATCGTGCAGTAAGATGTAAGAACCTGTCCTGTATCCATAAACCATCTCAGAATAGAACATTTGTCATAAGTGCTGAGAATAGAGACATTTTACTCCTACTCTTATGAAAAAACAATTCTAGCTATGCATGAAGCCTCTTCAGTCATAAGAGTCACACCTAGTCGACAGATATTTAGGGCATCTCATGAGATGTCCTAACCAGTTAAGAGTTGTCAGCAGGTGTCTTGAGACTAGACAAAATGCAGTGAGTCAGTGGTTCCATTGCTACATGCAATTGCTTTGGGGTTGTTAAAATGTTTTGATATTTCTAAACTCAGCAAAAAAAGAAATGTCCTTTTTTCAGGACCGTGTCTTTAAAAATAATTTGTACAAATTTGTCCTCACCAGACATCACCGGCATCAACGTCGCCAACGGGCACAAACCCACCTTCGCTGAACCAGACAGGACTGGCAAAAAGTGCTCTTCACTGACGAGTCACGATTTTGTCTCACCAGGGGTGATGGTCGGATTTGCGTTTATCATCAAAGGAATGAGCGTTAAACCGAGGCCTGTACTCTGGAGTGGGATCGATTTGGTCTGGGGCGGTGGGTCACAGCATCATCGGACTGAGCTTGTTGTCATTGCAGGCAATCTCAATGCTGTGCGTTACAAGGAAGACATCCTCCTCCCTCATGTGGTTTTCTTCCTGCAGGCTCATCCTGACATGACCCTCCAGCATGTGACCCTCCAGCATGTGCATGATTTCCTGCAAGACAGGAATGTCAGTGTTCTGCCATGGCCAGCGAAGAGCCCAGATCTCAATCCCATTGAGCACGTCTGGGACCTGTTGGATCGGAGGGTGAGGTCTAGGGCCATTCCCCAGAAATGTCTGGGAACATGCAGGTGCCTTGGTGGAAGAGTGGGGTAACATCTCACAGCAAGAACTGGAAACTCTGGTGAAGTCCATGAGGAAGAGATGCACTGCAGTACTAAATGCAGCTGGTGGCCACACCAGATACTGACTGTTACTTTTTATTTTGACCCCCCCCTTGTTCATTGACACATTATTCAATTTCTGTTAGTCACATGTCTGTGGAACTTGTTCAGTTTATGTCTCAGTTGTTGAATCTTGTTATGTTCATACAAATATTTACACATGTTAAGTTTACTGAAAAAAATGCAGTTGACAGTGAAATAACTTTTCTTTTCTTGCTGAGTTTATATGATCACTCCATAAATAATCTAGACCTACATGCAACAGTATCTCTTGTGTTTGTGACAACGATATCACAAGGCCTATTTCACATGATATGCTTAAATACTTAAATAAGTCACTAGGCTAATAAATTTGTTTTTCTTGCGATTATTTAATTACCTACAACATGTTATTTCAACGCTTTTGTTAACTTTAATTGTGTGTTAATTGTGTTGATGAAAATGACAGCTCGACCTTTCAAACGTTCTATGCAACATTGTATGGAATGTTGTCGGCAGGAGACTTGATGCCGACTATGCAAGACTGTAACAATTGGATATCACAAAATTATGGAGAAAAAGGGGTAATAATTATTTTCATTCATTTCTTTCTATCCCTGCATTATTTAAACATTTCCGATAAAGAAGTTTCAAGAAAGAAAAAAAAAATCGGAATATTTTTCTGCAGGTGTGTTAGACCTCTCAAGATAACTCAAGATATCTTCCTCACAGCCCGATTTGAATTGTTCTGAAATTGTTGGAATAAAGCCCTTTACCTTTTCAGTAAACCTATCACAATCCTTGAGATCGAAATTTGAATTGTTCAAATTACCATAAAATAAATTCACATGCTCTGATATTTCTACAGGATTAGTGTTAAGATTGTCATTTAGCTTAAGAGCTGAACAGAACAGTTTATTTTCGGATTCCTTTTTTCTAAGGCAAAAAGTAACTAGTAGTATTTTCACCTTCTTCCAGGCATTTGGCTATTGAACTTATAAAGGCACATTTAGCCATGTCAACATGCATTTACAGCAGATGTATTAAGTGTTATGTCTTCTTCTACTGTAAGATGAGCTTTTATAAGCAGATCATTCAGATTCTCCATTATTTTATATTCCTTGGCTGAGTAAAATGTTTTACTATGCTTAATTCTATCAAAATAAATAAAGTTGCATACTCCATGTATAAACTCCCAGCAACTTAATGGGTATTTACCAATGTTTCTGGAATCACTGTGCCTTCCTCAGGGTAATATCATGAATACTTGAACCAGGTTATAGAGACAAACAGTGCAATTAGTGCAACCAATGAAAATAGTGAGGGGTGTGTCATAATGATTAAATTAGTTAAAAGGAATTAGTGAAACTGTTCAACTATTTTTTTCATGGCATATTAAATATATTACGCTATTGTTATCATATAGAAACATTGAATATTGTACATCATATTAGCATCAACATACATTATTGTTGAATTCGATTTCACATTTGTTACCTGTAATCTTTTGGTTCAACCTTAATGTATAATGAGCGTCATCAACAGGGGGAACATATTTGGTGTGCGCTAATAAGCTGTAGAAAGAATATATACATTTATAAGACTTGTTCATAAAAGAAAGATTTGTTCATAAGAAGGGCCTGAGATCAAAGTCAACATTCAGACCACTAGGGGTCAATGTTTTTAGACAGGATATCCTGTAAGCCTCCCTTTGCAGTAGTTGGATCTCGATGGTTACAACATGCTCAATGCCTGTGTATTTGAGGGAGGAGATTGAATAGTTAGCTTCAACAAAGTGAGCTGCTACTGGATAGTCAATGTTCTTACACCTGATTGAGCTGCAGTGTTCAGCTATGCATTGTTTTAATTGTCTTTTCGTTTGTCCTACGTAGGCTTTTCCACATGAACAGGTGACGAGATGGATTACTCCCTTGGTCTTACATGAGATGATACCTCTAACAGAGATTCTCCGACCTGTATGTGGGGGTCTGAAGGAAGACGTTTTTAATAGTGCTATTGCACTGTGCGCATGAGCCACACTCGTAGTTCCCATTTGGGATAGGTGTCAGGAGTGTCTTACTATGCTTTATTGCCAATTCTGTGACTTTAAACTTAATGTGTATCTTTGTACATAAACCATTTGCTTGTTCCCAAAGAATCTCCTTAGCAGCTGGTTTAATAGTGTCAATGAATAACTCATCCAGTAATAAATTATTATTCAATTTCCAGTAACCAAAAATATTTTTACTCTTTTCTTTAGAACCAACAAGACTAAGGACTATCATCTTATGATTAGATAAAGGTGCTCAATGGTGTGAGATTTCTGAAACTGCAAACGAAAGGTTCTGTTAGCATTGCTCCAAGTGAAGGCTTTTTCATTTGGGTTCAAAAACCATCAAGAGCCTGGTACCAACAACTGGTCACAAATCAAAGACAGTTGTGTAAACATAGTCATGGCCTTTGCAGTACCGTCACTCGCCAGACAGCTAAACAATTGCTATAAAAAAAAATAGCTTAAGGCAGCAACTTAGCTATCTAACGAGTGAACCTGGCTGGATAGCCAACAGGTGCACAGAGAAAGTTTCTTTTTGGGTCTCAACTAACAGGCAGATCTCCTTGATTTTGGTTCAAAAGACATACTGTTAAATTCTTTTCGTAATGGAGATAGGTTTTTGGGTTCAATAAATCAATGGAAATCAATGTGGTACTCGATAACTGTCTCAGAGTTCACATGGATGCTGCTGCCCTTGTCGCCATCTTGCATGGCCCCCCGACAGTTGCCATAGCTAGTTTGTTTATCATGCAATATGACTATGTTGTACCTGTCTTGACTGCTTCAAACCTGGAGCAGCTAGTTTAGCTCGCTAGCTAGGCTAGTTGGGGCTGGATGCGCTTTCTCGCCCTACACAGTTACAAATAAATGGCTCTTGGTAATTGTAACCTATCCTTCTCCTTTACCTTAAAATGACGTCATTTTAATTCCATCTTCCATTGATTAGATATATCCTTATTATCCCACAACAACAAGCTACACATTACATGTGCCACACACCACTCTCCAAAAGAGCAGCAGCATACAGTAAATTGTACAATTTCTCTTTATTTTTCTCTCCTGCAGCAGTTGGGGTCGGATCTGTACGGGTCCTTCCGGATAAGTCAGTTAAAATAACACAGACCTGAGACCTGTGAAAATCATATCAGATCTGAACCAGACCCGTGACCTGATTTAGAATGTTGGATCTGGACCCACTCGGGTCACAGATCGGGTCCAGGTTGATCCGTGAAGACCTCTTCACTCTCACGGTGGTTGTCTGAAGCGTGCTATAGACTAGAAATAAGCGTCAGGGCGTGGTCACCATCATTCCTTTGCGGTACTGCAAACTGACGTGATTACCAGCTGAGAAATGTGTATGAGTTGATTCCATTCCTAGCTCAGAGTTTGCCTGAAGATCATTCTAAAACCTACTCTGAGCTGGGAATCTTTTGTCTTAAAACAGGTTAACAGGATTCACTTTCACAGGTTAACAGGATTCACTTTTCACAGGTTAACAGGATTCACTTTCACAGGTTAACAGGATTCACTTTCACAGGTTAACAGGATTCACTTTCACAGGTTAACAGGATTCACTTTTCACAGGTTAACAGGATTCACTTTTCACAGGTTAACAGGATTCACTTTCACAGGTTAACAGGATTCACTTTTCACAGGTTAACAGGATTCACTTTCACAGGTTAACAGGATTCACTTTCACAGGTTAACAGGATTCACTTTTCACAGGTTAACAGGATTCACTTTCACAGGTTAACAGGATTCACTTTCACAGGTTAACAGGATTCACTTTTCACAGGTTAACAGGATTCACTTTCACAGGTTAACAGGATTCACTTTCACAGGTTAACAGGATTCACTTTTCACAGGTTAACAGGATTCACTTTCACAGGTTAACAGGATTCTGTTCTGAGATGCTTTGTGGATAGGGCCTTGGCCTAGGGACCACTTCATCCTGCTCAGCAAGCATTACTGGTATTGGTTTGTCTGTGTATCAGGGTCTTTGCTACGGGCCAGCTGCCATTGTCACTTAACTGTGGGTTTATTTTTAGATCCCAAAGTTGCCCTTCGGGATACCTTTCACGACACTGCAAGGGCTGGTTCTATAAAATAGCCACCAGAAGCAATGGCAGGTTTACATGTCAAGTATCAATGGACATCCCAACACAGTGTTCAGATACTCTGCCTATCAGATGCTGAACAGAAAGCTGGGTTATGTTCATTAGGTACCAAACTTAAAAAAACAGACTGAAAATCTGAACTTGTTTAATAAGGAATACTCGTTTTCTGTTGCAAAACGTTTTGGTATGGTGTGCCTGAATTAACGCAACCCTGATGGTGGCACTGGAGCATTAAATCATTGCGAGTTATAAGGTACGTGGATCAGATGAGTCCATTATCTCGTGGCTACTGGGGTACAATGACAAATGACCTCTGACAGCAATTCTATGAGAGATTGGAAGCGCGGTATTGAATTCTGCTGCAGGTCGGTAGCCTACATGCAATAAATCATGTAAATTGATTTGAAATTAAATCAGCATATACCTGTAGCCGGTATATGATTTCATATGATTAGCTAACAAATGAACAGCTGCTCAAGGAGGCCCAAATCTCAGATGTAATTCAATCAGCTTGGGGTTCTATGAATAAGATGTACAGAAGATAATGTATGAGATTGGTATTCTAAAGCATAACTCAAAGTGACATTCTGAAAGGAGACAACGTATTGTAAGACATACCACCTTTATTAAATGCACAGTATTACAAGGAGCATTTCCATTAACTGCAGAGAAGCTACTCTTATGATGCACAAAGCATAGAATTGATTGATAGAATCGACTGATACTTAAGCAGTGGGATTGAATCTGTCGGGAGGGAAAAAAACACACACATACCGCAGCTCAGGGGTATCACATACAAATGCACGCATACACTCGGACTCTCACGCGACATCATTCAGACAGCAGGTAAAACGTCATCTGCACAGGGATGAAAAAAAATCTATTATGCTTTTTCCTATTTACAAAATAAATCATTGACACTCCTCCCATCCCTTCTAGATTACATTCAAAATGATACACTATTCATGATGCAAAGTCACAGTTATTCATCTGAAGGAACACCAAAAAAATAAGCTACAATCAGAGATGGAGACGAGTGGTTGGGGGGTTGGAAATATGGCCTCTGTCCCCATTGAGTCACCTGGTTACTGGATTTGGTCCTTTGACGTTCCAGGTGACCAAGAGTCTATGGCCTTCTCACAGACAGACGGACAGCATCACTCAGTCATAACCTGTATGGTCCTTCCATCCGATAGGAAAGCAGAGTCAGCGGGGATATAGGACTCAGAAGATACAGTTGAATGAAATCTCTCCAGTTCCAAAGTAAAAAAACATACAATAATTATTATTATTATATGAAATAATGAACAAACACAAATACAGGTTTTTTTTCTTCCCACAAATAAACGTGTATTTACATATTGCCAATGGCCAATAACACATATTTCTTTAATGTCACACGTTTTTGATATGGTACCTGTTTATAACAGAATATAATATAGACCGTACTATTAATTTAGACAAATATCAGAACTGTACAGAATGGATTGCAGATTATAGGCGAGAGTATTCAAAGCAGACACACATGACTATAATACAGAACGGACTACATTGCATTACGAAATTTTTCAGACCGCATCACTTTTTCACATTTTGTTACGTTACAGCCTTATTCTAAAAGATTAAATGAATTTTAAAAATGCTCAATGTACACACAATACCCCGAAAACAGGTTTTTAGAAATGTTTGCAATCTTTTTTTGTTTTTAAATAACAGAAATACCTTATTTACGTAAGTATTCAGAGCCTTTGCTGTGATACTCAAAATTGAGCTCAGGTGCATCCTGTTTGCATTGATTATCCTTGGTTCTACAACTTGATTGGAGTTCACTTGTGGTAAATTCAATTAATTAGATATGATTTGGATAGGTACACATCTGTCTATATCAAGTCCCACAGTTGACAGTGCATGTCAGAGAAAAAACCAAGCCATGAGGTCGAAGGAATTGTCCATAGAGCTCCGAGACAGGATTGTGTCGAGGCACAGATCTGGGGGAGGGTGCCAAAAAATGTCTGCAGCATTGAAGGTCCCCGAGAACACTGTGGCCTCCATTCTTAAATGGAATTAGTTTAGAACCACCCAGCTCTTCCTAGAGCTGGCCACACGGCCAAACTGGGAGATGACCAAGAACCCGATGGTCACTCTGACGGCGCTCCAGAGTTCCTCTGTGGGAATGGGAGAACATTTCAGAAGGACAACCATCTCTTGCTGCACTCCACCAATCAGGTATTTATGGTAGAGTGACCAAACAAAAGCCACTCCTCAGTAAAAGGCACATACAGTTGAAGTCGGAAGTTTACATAAACTAGTTTTAATGACTTCAACCTAATTGTTTCCACCACCCCACACATTTCTTGTTTACAAACTATAGTTTTGGCAAGTCAGTTAGGCCCTCTACTTTGTGCATGATACAAGTAATTTTTCCAAAAATTGTTTACAGACAGATTATTATAATTCACTGTATCATAATTCCAGTGGGTCAGAAGTTTGCATACACTAAGTTGACTGTGCATTTAAACAGCTTGGGAAATTACAGAAAATTATGTCATGGCTTTAGAAGCTTCTGATTGGCTAATTGACATTATTTGAGTCAATTGGAAGTGTACCTGTGGATGTATTTCAAGGCCTACCTTCAAACTCAGTGCATCTTTGCTTGACATCATGGGAAAATCAAAAATATCTGCCAAAAATGGTAGAACTCCACAAGTCTGGTTCATTCTTGGGAGCAATTTCCAAACGCCTGAAGGTACCACTTTCATCTGTACAAACAATAGTACGCAAGTATAAACACCACGCAGCCATCATACCGCTCAGGAAGGAGACGCGTTCTGTCTCCTAGAGATGAATGTACTTTGGTGTGAAAAGTGCAAATCAATCCCAGAACAACAGCAAAGGACCTTATGAAGATGCTGAAGGAAACAGGTACAAAAGTATCTATATCCATAATAAAACGAGTTCTATACCGAAATAACATGAAAGGCCGCTCAGCAAGAAAGAAGCCACTGCTCCAAAACAGCCATAAAAAAGCCAGACTATGATTTGCAACTGCACATATGAACAAAGATCGTACTTTTTGGAGAAATGTCCTCTGGTCTGATGAAACAAAAATAGAACTGTTTGGCTATAATGACCATAGTTATGTTTGGAGGAAAAAGGATGAGGCTTGCAAGCCGAAGAACACCATCCCAACCGTGAAGCACAGGGGTGGCAGCATCATGTTATGGAGGTGCTTTGCTGCAGGAGGGCCTGGTGCACTTCACAAAATAGATGGAATCATGAGGAAGGAAAATGATGTGGATGTATTGAAGCAACATCTCAAGACATCAGTCAGGAAGTTAAAGCTTGGTCGCAAACGGGTCTTCCAAATAGACAATGACCCCAAGCATACCTCCAAAGTTGTGGAAAAATGGCTTAAGGAAAACAAAGTCAAGGTATTGGAACCCTGACCTCCGTCCTATATAGAATTTGTGGGCAAAACTGAAATAGCGTGTGCGAGCAAGGAGGCCTACAGACCCGACCCGGTTACACCAGCTCTGTCAGGAGGAATGGGCCAAAATTCACCCAATTTATTGTGGGAAGCTTGTGGAAGGCTACCCAAAACGTTTGACCCAAGTTAAACAATTTAAAGGCAATGCTACCAAATACTAATTGAGTGTATGTAAACTTCTGACCCACTAGGAATGTGATGAAAGAAAGAAATAAAAGCTTAAATAAATCACTCTCTACTATTATTCTGACATTTCATATTCTTAAAATAAAGTGGTGATCCTAACTGACCTAAGACAGGGAATTTTTACTAAAATTAAATGTCAGGAATTGTGGAAAACTGAGGTTAAATGTATTTGGCTAAGGTGCATGTAAACTTCTGACTTCAACTGTAACAGAGTTGCCAAAGGGCACCTAAAGGACTCTCAGATTATGAGAAACAAGATTCTCTGGTCTGATGAAACCAAGATTGAACTCTTTGGCCTGAATGCCAAGAGTCACATCTGGAGGAAACCAGGCACCTCTCATCACCTGACCAATTCCATCCCTATGGTGAAGCATGGTGCTGACAGCATCATGCTGTGGGGATGTTTTTCAATGACAGGGACAGGTAGACTAGTCAGGATCAAGGTAAAGATGAACAGAGTAAAGTACAGAGAGATCATTGATGAAAACCTGCTCCATAGCGCTCAGGACCTCAGACTGGGGCGGAAGTTCACGTTCCAACAGGACAACGACCCTAAGCACACAGCCAAGACAATGAAAGAGTGGCTTCGGGACAAGTCTCTGAATGTCGTTGTGGCCCAGCCAGTGCCCGGACTTGAACCCGATTGAACATCTCTGGAGAGATCTGAAAATAGCTGTGCAGCAATGCTACCCATCCAACCTGACAGAGCTTGAGAGGATCTGCAGAGAAGAATGGGAAAACTCCCCCAAATACAGGTGTGCCAAGCTTGTAGCGTCATACCCAAGAAGACTTGAGGCTGTAATCGCTACCAAAGGTGCTTCAACAAAGTACTGAGTAAAGGGTCTGAATACTAATGTAAAATTTCTGTATTTCATGTATTTGCAAAAAAATATATATATATATAGACATTGATTTTGCTTTGGTATTATGTGCCAATTGATGGGGGGGGGGGACAATTTAATACATTTTAGAATGAGGCTGTAACGTAACAGAATGTGGAAAAAGTCAAGGTGCCTGAATACTTTCTGAAGGCACTGTAAGTGCTGGAACTGGTCAAGAAAGAACCAACCATTGACAGACCACTGACCCCCGAACAAGTCTGTTAGGATTTTTCAGCGGTATGTTGCAGACAGTCCAACATAGCTGGGGGCAGATTTCTGTTGTGTTCAATAAAGAATGCAATTAGTGATAATACAACAGTTGAACTGACTGTGGCTCAAAGCATAGGAGTTTGGGTGTGCATTTCTGAAGTGCACTTAACATGATCTGTTGTCTCAGCAAACATTACTGCACTGAATTATCACCATATCAAAAGCCAAAGGTTGTGGCAACTGGGAGCTTACGTAGTATCACTGATAAACAGTAGTGTCGAGATCACGTTTATGCGTCAAAGGGACTCCAGTAAAGAGAAGATGGAAAGATTGTACGTTGATATCACTGCAGAAACAATCTGATTGTACCTTACAGAGACAGACACATTTAGCAGAGCACTGTGACATTAATGGTCCTTTTCCATATTGACTCTATATTGATTCTTCCTTGGAGGGAATGCATGATCACCATGATTCAGTCAAAAGCATGGGAGATATGGTGGTTGACATTGTTTTGCTAATCATACTTTTTCTTGCAGAGTCACCATTTTTTCCTCAAGAATTTCTGGGGACCCCCCCCCCCCTCCCCTCCAGAAATTCTTGCGAACCCACCCCAAATCTAATGACAACCTTAAAATGTGTCAATTTTGATTATTTTTTTTACAAAAACAAATAACCTTCAATTAAATCACATTTTTATCTCTCATCAAAAGGAAAAGAAACCAATAAATACATTTACTCAATACAATTTTTCAAAAGCGTTTGTAACTGTGTAACTGGAGAGATTAATTTTGACACCCAACAGCAGTCCCCCACCACCACCACTAATGGTCCCGACACCGACCTGGTATATTGAAGTGATAATGCCTGTGACGCCGGTGTTTAGAGGATATACTGGCATGGGTGTTACATATATATCATCCAAACACCGGCTTCAAGGGAATTATCACTTTTATACAACGGGTTACCAACATATAAAAATAATGATTGACATATTTTCATTCAAAATGTTATTTTGATTAATTTATTCATAACATTTCATCCTTCGACACAAAACTAGGGCTGCTAGAGACGCGACCCAGTCATTCAGTCTTTTTGTTCTGTATCTATCTATATAAGCGACCCAGTCGTTCGTTCTAAATGTTCCATTGTCATACTGGCAGATAACGTTCTTATCCCTTGCTTCGCTAGCTAGCCAACTACGGCTATCTTACGGTCATGTCAAAAAAGTCCAGCCAGAATAACAGCAAAGTAGCTGCATTTGCATAAACTGTTTCTGGTGACATTTATTTCGATACATTCATAACAATGAGCTAATGATGCGCGACTTCGCCTGGCATAGAACACGTGCTCTCTCGTCAGGGCACTGTTGTTCAGTTCTCCAACAACACAGCTAAAACAATCACTTCAAACTGAAGCTGGAAAGACTGCAAATTAGCTGCGTTTCGTTTTAGCTTTTTTCAAATGACATTTTGTATATATTTACATTTTGTGTATATATATATATATGAGAGACCGACACGTTTAGCAGAGCACTGTGACAACATTTTAAAAAAACATTTTGTGTATATATATATATATACAAAATGTTTTTTTTTTAAATGTTGTCAGTTTTTTTAAATGTTGTCACAGTGCTCTGCTAAACGTGTCTGTCTCTCTTATATATATATATATTATCGATTTCGACTGGCTGAGAAATGCTGTCTGCCTGTCTGTCTTGTTCCGACTCGTTCATTACCATGGGACAGCAGATCGAATTTGAATATTGAAACAATGTTGCAAATGTTGCAAATGTTGGAGAGACAGACAGCAAGGTTTATACAACTATCCGCTGTTGAAAACAATGCAATATTAGTCTAAAAGAAATGTGAGATAACATCTAGATGCTTTTTATAGTGGAGATCAAGTTTATAAATGACCAGGCTGGGCTGTTGAGACAGTGGATTGCGCAGTCAAATGGTACAGAGTATAATAGGCAGTTTGACTTCATAGATTTAGCCGGTGGCAATTTGTTGAATAGACAATGGCTGGAACGCGGTTTTAACCAATCAGCATTCAGGATTAGACCCACCCGTTGTATAATGCTATGTACCGTGCCATCAGAAAGTATTCACACCCCTTGATTTTTTTCCACATTTTGTTGTGTTACAGCCTGAATTTATAATTGATTATATTTAAATGTCTTGTACCCAGCCAACACACAATACCCCATAATGTCAGAGTGAAATTTTTGGACATTTTTACAAGCCTCACAAAGGGCAGCTTGTTGGTAAAAAAAACAAACATTGAATATCCATGGTGAAGTTATTAATTACACTTTAGATAGTGTATCAATACACCCAGTCACTACAAAGATGCAGGCTTCCTTTCTAACTCAGTTGCCAGAGAGGAAGAAACCACTCAGGGATTTCACCATGAGGCCAATGGTGACTTGAAAACAGTTAGAGTGGTTATGATAGGAGAAAACTGAGGATGGATCAACAACATTGTAGTTACTCCACAATACTAACCTAATTGATAGAGTGAAAAGGAAGCCTGTACAGAATAAAAATAGTACAAAACATGCATCCTGTTTGCAACAAGGCATTAAAGTAATACCGCAAAACAATTCACTTTTTGTCCTGAATACAAAGTGTTATGTTTGTTTGTTATGTTACAACACATTACTGAGTACCATTTTTTCAGGATAAAAAAAATGGAATGGAGCTAAGCACAGGCAAAACCCTAGTGGAAAACCTCATTCAGTCTGCTTTCCACCAGACACGGAGATTAATTCACCATTCAGCAGGACAACAACCTAAAACACAAGGCCAAATCTACACTGGAGAAGACAGTGAATGTTCCTGAGTGGCCATTCATTCTACTTGAAAATCTATGGAAGACCTGAAAATGGTTGTCTTGCAAAAATCAACAACCAATATGACAGAGCTTGAAGAATTTTGAAAATAATTAAATGGGAAAATATATATACCCTGGTGTGCAAAGCTAAAAAATAAAGTAAAATAAAATAAAACACGTACCTAGAAAGACTCACAGCTGTAATTGCTGCCGAAGGTGTTTTGACTCAGCGGTGTGAATACTGATGGGAATTAGATTTCTGTATTGAATTTTCCATACATTTGCAAGAATGTAAAAAAAACATGTTTTCACTTTGTCATTATGGGCTATTGTGTGTAGATGGGTGAGGGAAAAAATATTTGATCAATTTTGAATTCAGACTGTAACAACAAAATATGGAATAAGTCAAAGGGTATGAATACTTTCTGAAGGCACTGTCTTAGGTCCTCTTCCCTGTCACATTATCTGATTAAACTCTGCCAGAGTTATCAAGTCGTCACATTCCTGATAGAATCTGTGAATGAAAACATTGACACACCTACTTATTCCAGGGTTGTTCTTTATTTAAAAAATAATAGTGAAGACATTAAAACATATGGAATCAGGTAGTAACCAAAACTGTTAAACAAAATCAAAATATATTTTTATATTTGAGATTCTTTAAAGTATCCACCATTTGCTTGATGACAGCTTTGCAGTCTTGGCATTCTCTCAAAGAGCTTTGTGAGGTAGTCACCTGGAATGCATTTCAATTAACAGGTGTGCCTTGTTAAAAGTTCATTTGTGGAATATCTTTCCTTAATGCGTTTGAGCTAATCAGTTGTGTTGTGACAAGGTAGGGGTGGTATAAGAAGATAGCCCTATTTGGTAAAATACCAAGTCCATATTATGGCAAGAACAGCTCAAATAAGCAAAGAGAAACGACAGTCCATCATTACCTTAAGACATGAAGGTCAGTCAATGAGTAAAATTTCAAAAGAACTTTGAAACTTTCTTCAAGTGCAGTCACAAAAACCATCAAGCGCTGTGATGAAACTGGCTCTCATGAGGACCGCCACAGGAAAGGAAGTGCCAGAGTTACCTCTGCTGCAGAGGATAAGTTCATTAGTTACCAGGCTCAGACATTACAACCCAAATAAATGGTTCACAGAGCTCCAGTAACAGACACATCAACTGTTCAGAGGAGACTGCGTGAATCAGGCCTTTGTGAGACACATAGTAGGTGAACAGATGAGTTTTGCATGTGTGGTTCCCACTGTGAATCATGGAGGAGGTGTGATGATGTGGGGGTGCTTTGCTGGTGACACTGTCAGTGATTTATTTAGAATTCAAAGGCACACTTAACCAGCATGGCTACCACAGCATTCTGCAGCGATCCCATCTGGTTTGCACTTAATGGGACAATCATTTGTTTTTCAACAGGACAATGACCCAACACACCTCCAGGTTGTGTAAGGGCTATTTGATCAAGAAGGAGAGTGCTGGAGTACTGCATCAGATGACCTGGCCTCCACAATCACCCGACCTCAACCAAATCAAGATGGTTTGGGATGAGTTGGACCGCAGAGAGAAGGAAAAGCAGCCAACAAGTGCTCAGCATATGTGGGAACTCCTTCAAGACTGTTGGAAAAGCCTTCCAGGTGAAGCTGTTTGAAATAATGCCAAGAGTTTGCAAAGCTGTCATCAAGGCAAAGGGTGGCTTCTTCGAAGAATCTAAAATGTATTTTGATTTGTTTAAAACTATTTTGGTTACTACATGATTCCATAGTTCACGTCTTCACTATTATTCTACATTGTAGAAAATAAAGAAAAACACTTGAATGAGTAGGTGTGTAAACTTTTGACTGGTACTGTATATCAATCAATATAAGATCACAGAATTTCACACCCTGGTTCCAAATAATATGCTACACAGTACATAATGTAAACAAGTCAATTAGTAATTTAAGTGCATAAATCGCTGAATAGGGGCATTTTACCAGTGATGTTTTCTAACTCGAGGGTGAAACTAAAGCAGTGTCAATGTTGATTCGCTACAAATACAGCTGAAATTAATCAAATATCCTTAAAGGCTAAATCCATCATTTCCTATTAGCTTCAATATACTGAAACATCTTATCAACGTCGACCTCAACAACATCAACAGCATTTATAAAGCTGCCTTCAAAAATGCAAAACAAACAGTGTAGTAGAGTTTTGGGCCTCCAATAGATTTATACGGTAGAGGATAAAATGATGGTCTCTCTAAGCCATTGCTGGTGAATGTGCTCTTCACAAATGACAAATGACAAAACAAAATGACAATGTTATTCTATGCTACAGTATGGTCAACTTTCTTACTGCTTTGGTTTGAGTTGAGGCAACTCAAATTCCTCCCAGTTCCAACTTAATGCCGGGACGGTCCTTATTCACTGTGCTTTAGTTATCCAGTCAAGATTGTGACATGTGTAGTGCATACTAACCACATTCAAAAACACAAAAGACCTTCTACATGGAAATGGACAATGTCAGTATCTAGCAAAATAGAATCAGATAGAAAATACCACTGATAATGAACCACAACCTGAAATATTAATTTAAAAAAAGAAAATAACTCTGAGAAAATGAATTATAAATATGGCATAGAGAATGCCCATATGTTTTAAAAAGGTAAATCCTTATTTTTATAACATTTAAAAGTGTTTTTGTAATATGCACATACGTATATGTATAGCAACACTCAGGGGTTTAACGGTGTTGTGTGGATGGATGGCTCTTGTTCTCTCTAGACTGAGGGTACCTACATAGACTTTATAACATACAAATAACCATATATAAGCAGTACATAAGCATTTCATGAATGGATGTTTTTTTTATTTGTTTTTTTTTTACTGTGGTATATATGGGTTATTAATGGGTTATTAATGTGATATGAAGTCATTATAAGTCCTAAGAGGTACCCTTCAAGTACCATAATAATCAACTCCACAGCTCCGGACTGGTTGGCCATGATGACAGAATTTAGTCACCAATCAAAATGTAAAGTGGCAACATGAAAACAACAGAGTCAAAAAGCACCTGACATCAATAAGAAAGTTCTCACATCATAAAAATAGTCCATGACACTTATATAAGCGGTAAGCCTTACTTCATTGCAATGGGTTTAAAAATAAATAAATGTTACTTCGACTTTATATGTCGCTCCACACGAGATGTTCCTCGTGTTAGTAGGAACAAGGAAAAGCTCTATCCATGTTGGCACGTGTCCATACATTGTCCATGATCATTTTGACAGTCATTTTCCCTTTGTTCATCCCCAGCAATTACAGTGTACAAGAACAGTACAATAACACAGTTCATGATTTGTTTCGCAGACCCAGATTACAATTTAATCAAGATTACTGATCATTTTGGTTTCATGGACATGGCCTCAATTATTGTTAGACTATGGTTTTAAACTTCATTTCAAAAGTTCCCGTCACAGTCCAGCATTATGTAATTCAAGGTTAATAGATGTTCATTAAATCATTTTTAGCTCTTGATGAACTAAATCAGAATTGGGCCTACTCCTGGATTATTTTAATCTGGGTTTGAGAAACTGGTCCTAAGAGTATCATCAAATGGAGAAGGAAAGAAAAAGTTAATCAAATTTAAGGCTTTTCTCTATGTGATGAGGAGACAGAAGCACAGTCAGCACAGTCGGGCACACACGCAAACACACACACACGCACACACGCACACACGCACACACGCGCACACGCGCACACACGCACACACACATGCAACTCCCCCTCACTCCCACCCAAACACCTGCCCAGACTCACTCAGCCCAGTATATCCAGGTAGACAGGCGAGGCCTTGGCCAGACTCTGGAGCAGGCTGTGGATCTCCTTGATGTTCAGTCTCATGTAGGATTCTCTCTGCCAGCATCCCAGCATCAGGTCGTACACCTCCTTTGGACAGGAACGCGGCCGCTGCAGCACGCGCCCCTGGGTGATACACTCGATCACCTGCATAAAGGGTACCCACCACAATGCAATTGAAATTCAGTCCAATTCAACTTGATTTATTCCCTCAGGGGCAATTAAGGAAGCCATCGCTCACATGGTAACAGCATCTAAACAAAGTGAGGTTTACCAAGGTGATATGTTTTTTTAGACTCAGACATGTTAGCCTTGATTTCCAGGAAATGTATATTCATAACGCATAAAAATCGACATAGAGAATAGAACATTAGGAACACCTTCCTCATGTTGCGTTGCAACCCCTCCCCCTTCTTTAACCCGTCTCCTGCCCTTCATCTACACTGATTGAAGTGGCCTTAACATGTGACATCAATAAGGGATCCTAGCTTTCACCTTGGATTCACCTGGTCACGCCGTGTCATGGAAAGAGCAGGTGTTCCTAATGTTTTGTACAGTCAATGTATATGGACAATATAAATGTGATATACTGCAACAAAGATAGAAAAATGAAAAATGGAGACTACAGAAGACTGATATATTTGAAGTTGACAATAAATCTAATTGGAGCTCAAGTGCGATGATACCAGTGTAGTCAATCTACTGTAGGAAAGGTTTGAGTTTGTGTCTAAAACCTTGTGATCTCGGAACCCAGAACCAAATCTCAAGAGTGCTGCTCTCTGTGATAAGAGACTACTGACCTCATTGTTGGAGAGCTGGTACCAGGGCTGCTTCCCATAGGTGAAGATCTCCCAGAGGACCACGCCGAGACTCCAGACATCACTCTCCGTGGTGAACCTCCGGTACATGATGCTCTCTGGAGGCATCCAGCGGATGGGCAGCATGGTGTGACCCCCCACCTGGAAACAGACAAAGGAACCATCCAGGAAAACCACAGAGAAGGTCAAATGAACGGGAGTGAAGTAAAGAAACGTCCCAAAAAACAGGGTTAGATGGAAAGGTGTTGTCAGTCAGGTCAGTAACCAACATACTATTAAGGCCCATTAACATTTGTTTAAAGGTCATGTACACAAATGTGTATTGGGTGGGCCTACAGTTGTCATGGAAATCAATATTATGAGATATTTAAAAAAACATGTTTTGCCTGTATTGGTACTGTTAGACCTTGTCTGATATTGACATGATTGTCAGTTCACAATAACTGGCAAATGTTTCCACGTGTTGACCCAATTGCTGTTCAGCTGCATCGTTGGTCTTCCTATATGATCACAATAGCGGATACTGTGTATTAGTGAGTGGGCATATTCATATGCTGCCTTCTGATTGGGGGGGGGGGGGGTGATGGGTCTCAGTTACATTCATCTGTTTTGTATTGATTCTCCCGAGGGAGGGCCAGGAAGCAGCAGAGGGCACTGGATCTAAAGGCCAAATCTGAGCGACTGCCTTTAAAAAGCAACAAATCCCTTTGAAAACGGCCTACATGGCATCGATTTGAGTCAGAAACCGTTATTCTAGTGTCAAAATTGACTACAAAGTGTAAATAGGATAATTTTGGTCATAAAGTCAGTCTCGCCTTAAATGGAGTTTTGAACAACCGTGCGTTACTTCAGAAATACTGCACCAAACACCTTAGTTCGATGTAAAATTGCGCAACTAAAACCTCTGCAAAAACATCTAAATTAATTACAGATTTCTTGAGTTATTTTAGATTCATTCTGAGGATAATGAAGAAATTAAATAGACTTCTTCTGCGTCTACAGTGTCTCATGGGGAACAAACATGAAATATTGAAAATGAAATTGTGTTTTTCTAATGAGCAACAGAAAAACACACGTGCCAATTGACAGATTTTAATTTATTTACTATTTTCTACATTGTAGAATAATAGAAGACATCAAAACATATGGAATGATATAGTAACCAAAAAAGTGTTAAATAAATCAAAATATATCTTATCATTTAGATTCTTCAAAGTAGCCACCCATTGCCTTGATGGCTTTGTGCACTCTTGGCATTCTCTCAACCAGATTTCACCTGGAATGCTATTCCAACAGTCTTGAAGGAGTTCCCACATATGCTGAGCACTCGTTGGCTGCTTTTCCTTCACTCTGCGGTTCAACTCATCCTAAACCACTTCAACTGGATTGAGGTCAGGTGATTGTGGAGGCCAGGTCATCTGATGCAGTACTCCAGCACACTCCTTGATCAAATAGCTCTTACACAACCTGGAGGTGTGTTGGGTCATTGTCCTGTTGAAAAACAATTGATAGTGGGACTAAGTGCAAACCAGATGGGATGGCGTATCGCTGCAGAATGCTGTGGTAGCCATGCTGGTTAAGTGTGCCTTGATTTCACCAGCAAAACACCCCAACATCATCACACCTCCTCCATGCTTCACAGTGGGAACCACACATGCGGAGATCATCTGTTCACTTACTATGAGTCTCAAAGACATGGCATTTGGAACCAAAAATCTCAAATTTGGACTCAGACCAAAGGACATATTTCCTCTGGTCTAACGTCCATTGCTTGTGTTTCTTGGCCCAAGCAAGTCTCTTCTTCTTATTGGTGGCCTTTAGTAGTGGTTTCCTTGCAGCAATTTAACCATGAAGGCTTGATTCACACAGTCTCCTCTGAACAGTTGAGATGTGTCTGTTACTTGAACTCTGAAAGATTTATTTGTTCTGCAATTTCTGAGGCAGGCCAACTCTTATGAACATCCTTTGCAGTCTTCCTTTTCTGTGGTGGTCCTCATGAAAGCCAGTGTCATCATAGCGCTTGATGGTTTTTGTGACTGCACTTCAAGAAACTTTCAAAGTTCTTTGAAATTTTCCACATTGACTGATCTTCATGTCTTAAAGTAATGATGGACTGTAATTTCTCTCTGCTTATTTGAGCGGTTCTTGCCATAATATGCACATGGTATTTTACCAAATAGGGCCATCCTCTGTATACTCCCCTACCTTGTCACAACATAACTGATTGACTCAAACGTATTATGGAAAGAAATTCCACAAATTAACAAGGCACACCTGTTAATTGAAATGCATTCCAAGTGACTATCTCATGAAGCTGGTTGAGAGAATGCCAAGAGTGTGCAAAGCTGTCATCAAGTAAAGGGTGGCTACTTTGAAGAATCTCAAATATATATTGATTTGTTTAACACTTTTTTGGTTACTACATGATTCCATATGTGTTATTTCATAATTTCGATGTCTTCACTATTATTCTACAAGGTAGAAAATAGTAAAAATAAAGAAAAACCCTTGAATGAGTAAGTGTGTCCAAACCTTTGACTGGTACTGTATATAAATGATGAAAGTGGCCGTTTTAGGCCCTTTTTAGACCTATACATTCCTCCTGTAAGAAACAAATAATTTGTGAAGTGTCTTGTCATTTTACTCCTTATAATGTGTGCTCTAAAACATGGAGTATGTCTGTGGTCTGAAATAAAACTCCCATTCATTTATTCAACATAAAAAATCTCAAAAGTAGCCTTTTTGATTTAGCTTATATTTAGACATTGTTTGGAACAATATACTATTCAAACATCAACTTCCCAGAGTGGGCTCTCTGGTACTTTTGAAGAAATTATCAATTTTATACAAAGAAATTGACATTGTATCACAGCCCTCCTGTAGGATTGCACATTCAGCAAATCACCAGCAGAGGGAGTTCCCTTTGAATCCATTTCCCCATTCACTGTGTTGATGGTGCTCATAAAATGTATCATACCTTTGAAAGTAGCAGAGAGCCCACTTTAGAAATGTGATGTACTTGTAGAATATATTGTTAAAAACAATATGTCTCAAAATGAGCACACTATTAGGAGGATAATGACACCAAGGTGTTGTCTGTATCATGTACGGTTCACGGACCATTAAGTCTGACAAGGGGCATGTATTTGTCTAAAAAGGGCCTAAAATGGACACTTTCATTATGATTTTCAAAAAAATGGTTTCTTACACAAATGTAAAAAGAATATCAAACATCCGTCCTCTCAATTAAGTTTCTATGTGAGGATTGTCAGATCAACCTGAGATGGCCAAAATATTCTTGGGCCCATGCAGACATGAAATCACATTAACACATTAATGCCTGTAGTGTTGTCTATACTGTTCTAGTAAAAGCTAGACAGTAGCAGATAGCAGTTAGCCTGTTAGCCCAATCTGTTTGTGCTTTAAGTAGCCAATATCATGCCAATTTGGCATAACAACAACAAAGGAGATGGGTAAAGCAGAAACAGGTTAGGCTACCAGGCTACCTGCTAAGGTAGACAATGTTTTCCCTCACTCATTTTATAAGAACTAGGTTAGATACTGGATAGAACGGGGGTGATAAGGAGAAGCGTGTTCATAAATCTAGGTATTTTAAGAGCAGTAGCTTGCCTCTGAAAAGGCCTTAAAATAGAGAATTCAAGGCTAAATTTGCATCACGGCATAAATGCAATGTCAAGCATGAAAAAAAACTGCCAGTGCATTTTGCACTGTTGCCCCCTATTACCATGGAAACAGCAATTATATGCATATTATAGAATTTGCATTTAAATGGCATTAGAAATACATTTTAAAAATTGCTGGTTAAAATTATTGCTGTAACAGCATGGCTGTTACAAACCAAAACCAAATTCTAATTACACATGAGTGTATTCCTGTCTTTCTGTTTTGCGTGCGTGTGTGTGTGTGTGCCCACAGACTCACTCTGTAGTAGTCGGTACTATACACATCCCTGGACATGCCAAAGTCCCCAATCTTGACCAGCAGGTTCTCTCCCACCAGACAGTTGCGTGTGGCCAGGTCTCTGTGGACAAAGTGCTGGGAGGCCAGGTAGACCATGCCTGCAGCGATCTGCTGGGCGATATGCAGCATCTGGGACTGGGTCAGCTCCACCATCAGGCTGTGCTGCCCATCAGCCATCAGCACTGCGTCAGGACCATGGGACCTACACCAAAACACAGGTGGGTCAAACACAATGCTAACTATAGTTATCTAAAATTGAATACAAAGAGGACTTAATCGGATAAGTGCAAACTCATTCGCTTCCATTGCAGTTACCCAGTTTCAATTCAAATAAAGTATCACACTTACATACAGTACTAGTCAAAAGTTTGGACACACCTACTCATTCAATGGTTTTTCTTTATTTTTACTATTAATAGTGAAGACATAAAAAATGAAATAACACATATGGAATAATTTAGTATCCCAAAAAGTGTTAAAACAAATCAAAATCATTTCATATTTTAGATTCTTCAAAGTAGCCACCCTTCGCACACTCTTGGCATTCTCTCAACCAGCTTTACCTGGAATGCTTTCCAACAGTCTTGAAGGAGTTCCCACATATGCTGAGCACTTGTTGGCTGCTTTTCCTTCACACTGCGATCCAACTCATCCCAAGCCATCTCACTTGGGTTGAGGTCGGTGATTGTGGAGGCTAGGTCATCTGACCTCCACTCTCCTTGTTAGTCAAATAGCCATTACACAGCCTGGAGGTGTGTTTTGGTTCATTGTCTTGTTGAAAATAAAATGATAGTCCCACTAAGCGCAAACCATATGGGATGGCTTATTGCTGCAGAGGTTAACTGGTTAACTTGTTGAGTGTAGTGGGCAGTAATTTGATGTTTGGATGAAAAACATACCCAAATGAAACTGCCTATTTCTCAGGCCCAGAATCTAGAATATGCATATAATTGTCAGATTAGGATAGACACTCTAATGTTTCCAAAACGGTCAAACTATTGTCTGTGAGTATAAGAGAACTGATATTGCAGGCGAAAACCTCAGGAAAATTCAACCAGGAAGTGCTGTTTGTCCTGAAACCTCTCTGTTCCATTGCATGCCTTCCCTCTATTTAAAGGGATATCAACCAGATTCATTTTCCTATGGCTTCCACATGGTCTGAACAGTCTTTAGACATAGTTTCAGGCTTTTATTCTGAAAAATGAGTGCGAAAGATCATATCGCGTCAGTGGGTGGCTGGGTGCCAGCAGCGTTTCCCATGCTTGGAGCAGACATTTTCTCTCTCACTCCTATTGAAAAAGCTACAGTCCGGTTGAAATATTATCAATGATATATTGTAAAAACAACCTGAGGATTGATTATAAAAAAACGTTTGACATGTTTCTACGGACTTTGCGGATACTATTTGTCTGCCCCGTCGTGACCGCTTGAGCCTGTGGATTTCTCAACATAATGCGCCAAACAAATGGAGGTATTTTGGATATAAAAATAATCTTTATGGAACAAAAGGAACATTTATTGTGTAACTGGGAGTCTCATGAGTGCAAACATCCGAAGATCATCAAAGGTAAGCGATTCATTTTATTGCTTTTCTGTCTTTCGTGACCAATGTACTTTGCTGCTAGCTGTTTGTAATGTTTAGTCTGCTGAGAGAGATGTCCTTACATAAATGCTTGGTATGCTTTTGCCGAAAAGCTTTTTTGAAATCAGACACGCCAGGTGGATTAACAACAAGCTAAGCTGTGTTTTGCTATAATGCACTTGTGATTTCATGAAAATGTAATTTTTTAGTAACTTAATTTGAATTTGGCGCGCTGCAATTCAGGGGATGTTAACAAAAATGATCGCACTAACGGGATGGGTGAGTCAAGAAGTTAAGTGTGCCTTGAATTCTAAATGAATCAGACAGTGTTACCAGCAATCACCCCCACACCATCACACCTCCTCCACCATGTTTCATGGCGGGAACCACACATGCAGAGATCATCCGCTCACCTACTCTGTGTCACAAAGAAACGGCGGTTTTCTTTCTGATGAGTCCAAATCTCAAATTTGGACTCATCAGACCAAAGGACAGATTTCCACCGGTCTAATGTCCATTGCTCATGTTTCTTGGCCCAAGCAAGTCTCTTCTTATTATTGGTGTCCTTTAGTAGGGGTTTCTTTGCAACAATTCGACCATGAAGGCTTGATTCACTTGGTCTTATACCAAATGCCATCTTCTGTATTCTACCCCTACCTTGTCACAACACAATTGATTGGCTCAAATGCATTAAGAAGGAAAGAAATTCCACAAATTATATTTTAACAAGGCACACCTGTTAATTGAAATGCATTCCAGGTGACTGACTACCTCATGAAGCTGGTTGAGAGAATGCAAAGAGTATGCAAAGCTGTCATCAAGGCAAAGGGTGGCCACCTATGAAGAATCTAAAATGTTAAATATATTTTGATTTGTTTAACACTTTTTTGGTTACTACATTATTCCATATGTGTTATTTCATAGCTTGATGTCTTCACTATTATTCTACAATGTAGAAAAAAATAGAAAAAAAATAAAGGAAAACTATTGAATGTGTAGGGGTCCAAAATGTTGACTGGTACTGTATGTATGTGCCAAAATCCCCCATAGCCTTTCATGGCTGATTAGATTAGACAACATTATTATGCATTCAATTTGCAAAGAATGTAAATGTGTCTTTGGCGCTCTGGCTTACAGTAAAAGGATAAAAACAGACACAAAACATACACATTGCACACATGGAGTATTTATGTCTGTTAGTACTTTAATACAGTACACGTGAATTGGCAAACGTAAATCACACGCACAAAGACATTGGGACACACGACAATACCTGAGGAACTTGTTGAGGTCGCCGTGCTTCATGTACTCGAACACCATGATGAGCGGGTCACTCTCCACACACACGCCATAGAAGGTAACGATGTGCTCATGCTGCAGGTTGGTCAGCAGCTCCGCCTCCCGGTGGAAGTCGGCTCGGCCGCTTTCGCTGGCCTCTTTCAACGTCTGAGGAGGACAGGGATGCATGTGCACATGCACATGCACACACACACACACGCACGCACGCACACACGCACACCATCATTTAATCATTGATTGATGCGATTGTTGATGGTTTCAAAGTCTCCTTCCTGCCGTGCTATTATCCAAAACAATGTACATACAATCCTCACATATGGGAAAAGGACAAACAGCTAAATAGTTTCTATTTAAAGCTGTTCTTTAAAAAACAAAATCAAAGCCAGGACTAAAGTGTGTGTTGATTGTTTGAAATGGCATGCATAGATGGCCATACTTTACCTTGACAGCCACCAGGATCTTGTCCTGATCTGGGTTCAGGTTGTAGCACTCAGCCAGGAACACCTTCCCAAAGGCCCCCTCTCCCAGCTCACGCTTCAGCACAATGTTGTGTCTCTTGATGTGCTGGACAACTGGGATGTAAAAGAGACAGATGAAGTAAGACTATCACAGTTTTTCCTGAACATCGTGTGAACTGACCAGGAAAAACTCTCGGCCCCTAGTTAGAATTAGTCAGGTCAAGTGGCCAGGAAAAACTCCTGGCCCTACACATTACATACACTAAAGTAAACAGCCCTAGTCTACTACTGTATAGAGGACAAACAGTGAAACTGTGATATTCTGGTCGCGTGCCGGACGAGTATGGACATTGTAGCCATTACAGAACTACAATTCTCACAGGGATACGAGTGAAATAGTCACACTGTGTGTGTGTCTGTCTAGTGACATCCTCTGTGCCATACAGTCTGATATTACAGCAAGTCATCCGGCAAGAGGTCAACCAAAGTCATCGCCATGAAGTCCATCCAGTCGCAGTGGCCCTGTCATGGATTTATCAGAAAAAGACTGGGTAACAACACCAGCAGACCTCCGCACCACGGTAACTCACACGTGTCCGATTTCAGCATGCTGCCAGATTGGCGGAAATACTGTGGGTTCTCAATGACAGGGATCTTTGTCATTCCAATGATCACCGCATCGTGGCCCATCTCTGAGGACGACGGGGTGTTGTTGCCATTGGAGACGTGATGAAGAGGACTGGCGGAGTCATCGTCGTTACTGATGACCGAGGAGGAGCCTGAGGAGGAAGGGTAGGACCCCAGTGGGAGGAAATACAATTATGAGAGGAGTGATTGACTTCTGTATGTTATTATGCCGCCGAACATAAGCTGAAATGTGGTGGGGTTAAATGGAATTAAAACAAGATGTTCATTGTTATCCAAATGGGAGGCCTGCAAGTCTCAATACTGGTTTGAAAAATGACTATACTAAGATTAAAAAGAAAAGCTTTTACCCTTCATCCCAAACTTTGAGTTTCTTCCGTATTTCAGAATGATCACCATCAGGACACATCCAATTAATGCCACGCCAGCGATCCCCACCACTATGTACACCTGGAACAACACCATTCAACAATGCTAAATACTTACCAATAACAGTGCACAACATTATAGTATGCACATAACCACGCATGACAAATTATGATGTGTACGTTAACTTACTGCAACACTGTCCTCTATTGGGGGTAGTGGTAAGTCTGAGACAAAAAGAACAAGCACAGGACATATTTAAAACAGAATGAAACAGCATTAAACCTACAAACATTAAAGTACATAATCTAATTTCATCTGATTTCTTCTCTCACGTTAAAATTACCTTAGGTTTTTTCAAACGCTAAAAATACTGTCTGGTTGTGATGTAACCAGACAGTAGGTGTGTTAGCTACAGTGCCTTCAGAAAGTATTCCCACCCCTTGACTTTTTCCATGTTTGGTTGTGTTACAGCCTGAATTTAAAATTGATTACATTTCGATTTTTTTTGGCCTACACACCAACACACAATGTCCACACAAGTGGATTTTTTTTGTGAAAGTTTTACAAAATAATAAAAACTTGAAGCTGAAATGTCTTGTCAATGAGTATTCAAACCCTTTGTTACGGCAAGCCTAAATAAGTTCAGGTGCTTAACAATTTTTACATTTTTAATTTCACCTTTATTTAACCAGGTAGGCTAGAGAACAAGTTCTCATTTGCAACTGCAACCTGGCCAAGATAAAGCATAGCAGTGTGAACAGACAACACAGAGTTACACATGGAGTAAACAATTAACAAGTCAATAACACAGTAGAAATAAAAGAGAGTCTATATACATTGTGTGCAAAAGGCATGAGGAGGTAGGCGAATAATTACAATTTTGCACTGGAGTGATAAATGATCAGATGGTCATGTACAGGTAGAGATATTGGTATGTAAAAGAGCAGAAAAGTAAATAAATAAAAACAGTATGAGGATGAGGTAGGTCAAATTGGGTGGGCTATTTACCGATAGACTATGTACAGCTGCAGCGATCGTTTAGCTGCTCAGATAGCAGATGTTTGAAGTTGGTGAGGGAGATAAATTTCTCCAACTTCAGCGATTTTTGCAATTCGTTCCAGTCACAGGCAGCAGAGAACTGGAACGAAAGGCGGCCAAATGAGGTGTTGGCTTTAGGGATGATCAGTGAGATACACCAGCTGGAGCGCGTGCTACGGGTGGGTGTTGCCATCGTGACCAGAGAACTGAGATAAGGCGGAGCTTTACCTAGCATGGACTTGTAGAGTCACATAATAAGTTGCATGGACTTGCCTTGTGCGCAATACTGTTTAACATGATTTTTGAATGACTACCTCATCTCTTTACCCCACACAGACAATTATCAGTAATGTTCCTCAGCAGTG
Organism: Oncorhynchus masou masou; assembly: GCF_036934945.1. NCBI lineage: Eukaryota > Metazoa > Chordata > Actinopteri > Salmoniformes > Salmonidae > Oncorhynchus > Oncorhynchus masou. Next base: position 45,846,114 of record NC_088239.1, on the reverse strand, counting down.
AATTTCAAACACAGATTCAACCACAACGACCAGGGAGGTCTTCCAATGCCTCGCAAAGAAGGGCACCTAATGGTAGATGGGTAAAAAAAAGCAGACATTGAATATCCATGGTGAAGTGATTAATTGCACTTTGGATGGTGTATCAATACACCCAGTCACTACAAAGATACAGGTGTCCTTCCTAACTCAGTTGCCAGAAAGGAAGGAAACCACTCAGGGATTTCACCATGAGGCCAATGGTGACTTTAAAACAGTTACAGTGAGGGAAAAAAGTATTTGATCCCCTGCTGATTTTGTACGTTTGCCCACTGACAAATACATGATCAGTCTATAATGTTAATGGTAGGATTATTTGAATAGTGAGAGACAAAATAACAACAAAAAAATCCAGAAAAACGCCTGTCAAAAATGTTATAAATTGATTTGCATTTTAATGAGGAAAATAAGTATTTGACCCCCTCTCAATCAGAAAGATTTCTGGCTCCCAGGTGTCTTTTATACAGGTAACGAGCTGAGATTAGGAGCACACTCTTAAAGGGAATCCACAGAAGCAATCAGATTCCAAACTCTCCACCATTACCAAAGAGCTCTCCAAGGATGTCAGGGACAAGATTGTCGACCTACACAAGGCTGGAATGGGCCACAAGATCATCGCCAAGCAGCTTGGTGAGAAGGTGACAACAATTGGTGCAATTATTCGCAAATGGAAGGAACACAAAAGAACTGTCAATCTCCCTCGGCCTGGGGCTCCATGCAAGATCTCACCTCGTGGAGTTGCAATGATCATGAGAACGGTGAGGAATCAGCCCAGAACTACACAGGAGGATCTTGTCAAAGATCTCAAGGCAGCTGGGACCATACTCACCAAGAAAACAATTGGTAACACACTACGCCATGAAGGACTGAAATCCTGCAGCGCCCGCAAGGTCCCCCTGCTCAAGAAAGCACATAAACATGCCCGTCTGAAGTTTGCCAATGAACATCTGAATGATTCAGAGGACAACTGGGTGTAAGTGTTGTGGTCAGATGAGACCAAAATGGAGCCCTTTGGCATCAACTCAACTCGCCGTGTTTGGAGGAGGAGGAATGCTGCATATGACCCCAAGAACACCATCCACACCGTCAAACATGGAGGTGGAAACATTATTAGTGTTTTTAGTGGTGTTTTTCTGCTAAGGGGACAGGACAACTTCACCGCATCAAAGGGACAATGGACGGGGCCATGTCCCGTCAAATCTTGGGTGAGAACCTCCTTCCCCCAGCCAGGGCATTGAAAATGAGTCGTGGATAGGTATTCCAGCATGACAATGACCCAAAACACATGGCCAAGGCAATAAAGGAGTGGCTCAAGAAGAAGCACATTATGGTCCTGGAGTGGCCTCGCCAGTCTCCAGACCTTAATCCCATAGAACATATGTGGAGGGAGCTGAAGGTTCGAGTTGCCAAACGTCAGCCTCGAAACCTTAATGACTTGGAGAAGATCTGCAAAGAGGAGTGGGACCAAATCCCTCCTGAAATGTGTGTAAACCTGGTGGCCAACTACAAGAAACATCTGACCTCTGATTGCCAACAAGGGTTTTGTCACCAAGTACTAAGTCATGTTTTGCAGAGGGGTCAAATACTGATTTCCCTCATTAAAATGCAAATAAATTTATAACATTTTTGACATGCGTTTTTATGGATTTTCTTTGTAGTTATTCTGTCTCTCACTGTTCAAATAAACCTACCATTAAAATTATAGACTGATCATTTCTTTGTCAGTGGGCAAATGTACAAAATCAGCAGGGGATCAAATACCTTTTTCCCTCACTGTACATAGTTTGAGGATGGATCAACAACATTATAGTTACTCCACAATACTAACCTAATTGACAGAGTGAAAAGAAGGAAGCCTGTACAGAATAAAAATATTCCAAAACATGCATCCCGTTTGCAACAAGGAACTAAAGTAATACTGCAAAACATTGGGCAAAGCAATAAACTTTTGTCCTAAATACAAAGTGTTATGTTTGGGGCAAATCTAATACAACACATTCTCTAGTACCAGTCTTCATATTCTCAAGCATAGTGGTGGCTTCATCATGTTATGGGTATGCTTGTAATTGTGGTGGCCTGTTTTTTTTTCTTCAGTAGGACAATAACTTAAACACAAGGCCAAATTTACACTGGAGTTGCTTACGAAGAAGACAGTGAATTTTAACTCTACATACATGTACATATTACCTCAATTAACTTGACTAACCGGTGCTCCCGCACATTAACTCTGTACCAGTACCCCCTGTATATAGCCTCGCTACTCTTATTTTACTGTTGCTCTTTAGCCATGTTATTTTTTTAACATAAATTACTTCAAGATCTAGATCAGCAACCAATTTGACAAATTGAAGATTTTTTTAAAGAGTAATGGGCAAATGTTGCACAATCCCCAGAAAGACTTACAGCCGTAATCACTGCCAAAAGTGCTTCTACAAAGTATAGACTCAGGGGTTTGAATACTTACGTAAATGAAATCTTTTTGTATTTCAATTTCAATAAACATGTTTTCACTTTGATATCCATTTTGAATTCAGGCTGTAACAACAAAATGTGGAATAAGTCAAGGGGTATGAATACTTTCTGAAGGCACTGTAAATTATGTAATAGACAGGGCCCAGAAACTGCCATTTTGTCCAGTCAAAGGTTTTGCCATGGATTATGCTTGTCTATCCCCTATTAGCTTTTGGGCCACCCTGGATTTTCCCCCAAACCCAATACATTCCCTCGGGATTTCATACTTCAAGCACATACCAGTGGTGTCTGAAATGCAGCAGGGTGATGACATCCCACAGCACAGGAAGAGCAGTGGACAGAGGAAAGGAAAATAACAAGGCAGGATCATCAATCTGTCATAATTCCTAAAGTCTTTAGGGCCCAGTGCAGTCAAAAACAAAATTTTCCTGTATTTTATACATACAGGGCATTCGGAAAGTATACAGACCCCTTCACTTTTTCCACATTTTGTTACGTTACAGCCTTATTCTAAAAGTGATTAAATTGTTTTTCTCATCAATCTACACACAATACCCCATAATGACAAAGCAAAAACAGGTTTAGATATTTTTGCAAATTCACTAAAGTTTTCAGACCCTTTGTGGAAGCACCTATGCCAGCGATGACAGCCTCGAGACTTCTTGGGTATGATGCTACAAGCTTGACACACCTGTATTCGGGGAGTCTCTCCCATTCTTCTCTGCAGTTCCGCTCAAGCTCAGTCAGGTTGGATGGGGAGCGTTGACACAAAGTTATTTTCAGGTTTCTCCAGAGATCTGGCTGGGCCACTCGAGGGCATTCAGAGACTTGTCCCGAAGCCACTCCTGTGTTGTCTTGGCTGTGTGCTTAGGGTCGTTGTCCTGTTGGAAGGTGAACATTTGCCCCAGTCTGAGGTCTTGAGCCCTCTGGAGCAGGTTTACAATGCTCCATCCCTCAATCCTGACGAGTTCCCCAGTCCCTACATATGAAAAAGATCCCCACAGCATGATGCTGCTACCACCATGCTTCACCGTAGGGATGGTATTGGCCAGGAGATGAGCGGTGCCTGGTTTCCTCCAGACGTGACGGTTGGCATTCAGCCAAAGAGTTAATTCTTGGTTTCATCAGACCGGAGAATTTTGTTTCTCATGGTCAGAGTCCTTTAGGTGCCTTTCCCTCTTGGCAATCTCCAAGCAGGCTGTCATGTGCCTTTTACTGAGGAGTGGCGTCCACCTGGCCACTACCATAAAGGCCTGATTGGTGGAGTGCTGCAGAGATAGCTGTCCATCTGGACGCTTCTCCCATTGCACAGAGGAACTTATGGAGCTCTGTCAGAGTGACCATCGGGTTCTTGGTCTCATCCCTGACCAAGGCCCTTCTCCCCCGATTGCTCAGTTTGGCCGGATGGCCAGCTCTAGGAAGAGTCTTGGTGTTTCTAAACTTATTCCATTTAAGATTGATGGAGGCCACTGTTCTTGGGGACCTTCAATGCTGCAGAAATGTTTTGGTACCCTTCCCCAGATATGTGCCTTGACAGAATCCTGTCTTGGAGCTCAAGGGACAATTTGTTCGACCTCATGGCATGGTTTTTGCTCCGACATGCACTGTTAACTGTGGGAACTTATATATATAGGTGTGTGTCATTCCAAATCATGTCCAATCAATTGAATTTACCACAGGTGGACTCCAATCAAGTTGTAGAAGCATCTCAAGGATGATCAATGGAAACAGGATGCACCTGAGCTCTATTTCAAGTCTCATGTCAAAGGGTCTGAATATTTGTGAATAAGGTGTCTGTTTTTTAAATAAATTTGAAAAATTTTCTAAAAAACCTGTTTTCACTTTGTCATTATGGGATATTGTGTGTAGATTGAAAAATCAAAACTTTTCCTCATAATTTTTAGAACAAGGTTGTAATGTAACAGAATGTGGAGAAAGTCAAGGGGTCTGAATACTTTCAGAATGCACTGTACACACACACACACACTCTCACACACACACACACACACACATATATTGGAAAAATACTGTAAAATTGTGACATTTATGATAATGACCTTTTAGTCTAAGAGCTGTTTGAAAAGACCACCTGAAATATTTTGACTGTTTTATGTGATGGAGTTTTGGCTTGACAGGTGATAAATTAGTTAATAGACCAATAAGAAACAGTTCCAAACCTCTATCAATAACAGCTAGCTTTCAGTTTTCCCCTCCCCACTCAGACCACTCCCAGACAGTCCCCACAAAATTCTTGCTTGAGAAATAGCTTCTTAGCAAAGAGCAATGTTTGTTTCTTTTTGACAATTTAAATTGAAAACATTCACAGTAAGGTACTTAATTGTATCCCAAAATGATTTGATATTGAGATAACTAAAATAAACGGCTGCATTTGATATTTACAATTAAAAGTAACTCTCCAGTGAGAGTTAAAAAGTTAATATTCTGTTAACTCATACCTAAATAATGTTGTTGACTCGTGCTATACTCATACCGTATGTTGCCAAAGCATAATTTGGGGACCCACCTCAAACAATGTCAAACAGACCGTTTAAAAAAAAAAATGCAATTTCCTCAGAGGATGATTGCATGAAGGCCAATCGGTGGTCTACTTGCGTGAATATTTTTTATGATTGGTATATGCCCACACCATTCTGTTGCTGAGGTACGCCCACACCATTCCAACACAGAAAAGCTGCTTTTTAACATTCTTAATTTAATTTTTTTTGGAAGGAAATCTATTTCATATTGTAATTATTTATAGGTCACATATCATAGAAATCTGGAAACACTGGACAGTTATTTAACATCATGTCAAGAGAAAAACACATACACACATGTCTTCGTAACGGCACTTTTTAGAATCATAATTCTTTTCAGAATTGCAATGTCTTAAGAAATACTTACAAGGGTAGGTATATGGCGGTTCTGAAATAAGTGAAAAGGGGAATGTACATGTTATTCATAAACATCCATTACACATAATATGCTACACAAAAAAACAATATTCTCAGAAAAAAAGCTGCTTATGTTGAACCATTTGTTTAGGAAAGGAAACCTCTGAAAAAAGGTTACAATTTTCAGGTCATATAGAACCATTTTTGGTTCCACATAGAACCTCTGGTTCCAAATAGAACTCTTGAATTGGTGCCATTTGGAACCAAAAAGAGTTTTATTTGACTTGAAATGGTTCTATTTTTAACCTTTTCTATGGTCCTAGAAGGTTCTACATAGCACAGATGTTTTTTTTCAGAGAGTCTAAAAACAACTTACATATAGATTATAACATCTTATATGAAATTACAGTAACTATAAACTAAACTGCAGTGAGACCTGTATCGTAGTCTGGGTCTGGCGGGAGCAGGAAGTGGGCATCGATTTCTTTACGATCCTCCCCATACTCGTTCCTGACCACCAGCGTATACTGGCCGTTGTGGATGTGAGTCGGGTTGACCAGCTTCAGGCAGCCGTGGTGAATGCTCCCTGTGCTCTCGTGGATCTCGGTCTTGATGTACTCCTGTTCGTGGAGCTCTTGGTCCTTGTGGTACCACCGTAGCTCGGGCTTGGGGTTTCCGGTCACACTGAAGGGGATACACCAGTGGTGGAGGCGCAATGGCTCCAGCAGCTCCAGGATAGTGGGGCGAACTGACACAGAGACAACAGGAAGAATAGTCACAGGGTACTGGGAGTGGGTGCTAGACATGAGGAAGGGGGACTGGAAGAATGCAGTGGGATACTGGGGTAAGAGGGCTAGACAGGAGGGAGAGGATGGTACGGCATTGAGGGCAACCAGGAGCTAAACAGAAGGAGGAGTACAGTATGGCAAGGTGACAGGAGACATGTAGAGCAATCAGATTGTTGAGCAATATTATCATTTCAGTAAGGACACAGAACCACCAGAGGTGGTCTTTCAGTATGTAGGATGCTACAGATCCAGGATAAAACTACACTGTAGAATCAGTGAAAATGGCATTTTACATTTTGCAACCACAGTGGCAGAATAAAATAAACAAAAAAATGGTATAGGCACGCAACACAACAGAACACGTCCTTACAGAGGATGTTGAGTTGGAGGTAAGCCTCGGTTTGGCCGACTACGTTCTCAACATTGCAAGTGATCACTCTGCCGTTGTCCGAAGGCGAGAGACCTAACAGTGTCAGATTGCTCTCCAGCTCCAAGGCATTGATCTGTAAATACATTTAGCAATATTAGCATTGTCATGATGAGCAATAAGCATTATTAGCTTTAGCATTATTAGTAATAGTAACATGTATTACACAGTCAATACAGTTAATAACAAATCATTGTGATCATAGTGAAACATCTGGAGCTAAAATATTTACCGCTGTATGTTATAAAACACCTAAAAGTATGGAGTAATGTGCTGTTATTATATTAATAAAATGATATTGTTATTTACGTATTGAAATGTAAAAACTTGACAAGTTTCATGTAAAAGAAATTTAAAAAACGAACATAAAATTGAGTGCTATGGGGCCTCCCGAGTGGCGCAGCAATCTAAGGCATTGCAGTGCTAGTGGCGTCAATACAGACCCGGGTTCAATCCTGGACTGTATCGCAACCAGCCGTGATTGGGAGTCCCATAGGGTGGCGCACAATTGGCCCAGCGTCATCAAGGTTAGGGGAGGGTTTGGCCGGGGGGCAGTTCGCTACACCTGCAATAACATCTGATAAACACATGTGAGTGACCAATAAAATTAGATTTTACTTGGCTCATCGCGCTCTAACGACTCCTTGTGGTGGGCAGGGCGCCTGAAGGCTGACCTCGGTCGTCAGTTGAACAGTGTTTCCTCCGTCACATTGGTGCGGCTGGCTTCCGGGTTAAGTGGGGCGGGTGTTAAGTTGCGCGGTTTGGCGGGTCATGTTTCGGAGGACGTGGGACTTGACCTTTGCCTCCTGAGTTCATTGGGGAGTTGCAGCGATGAGACAAGATTGAAATTGGGGAGAAAAGGGGGGTCATTTTTTTGTGAGTGTTAAGGAGTCAGTTGAGAAAAGTGCATAATATACAAAGCCAAGAGTTTTTCCCTGCCCACATGACCTCATCAGGAACAACTCCTAGCCCTAGTAATAGTCAGAGGGTTGTGTCATAATATACCAAAACAAAGATCATCGTCTTACCTTAGTGATGGTAAACAAACTGTCAATATTCCACAAGATATCAGGGGCAGGAGACCCTGTTGCACTGCACACTGCTCTGACATCACTTCCCTCCGTCATTTTGATGATAGAGGGACTGACCTCCACTGCGGGAGCCTCTGTAAAACGTAAACAGAACCTTTAACAATGTTGTTTTGCGGTACAAGTTGCACCTCAGTGACCTTCACTTGATTTCTACTCCATGCTGTTTACTGACTATTTGAAAAGAAAAGTCAAAGCAATACACTGGCATTCTAGTATGCTCCTCAATGTTCCACACGTACACAAGCTTTCTCTCTCTCTGCTTTGTCACAACATGTTTAGTGTAGTTCCCCATCTGTATGTCTGTCTTTCTCTGGGGTTGACATTACCACAATCAGGGGGAGAAAATCTGGAGATGGCCCTCCTCACTGCTCTGTCATCTATGCATTTCAGCTCTTGACTCTCTGTACTGTCAATGTCTTCTTGCAGCCTCAGTTTGATCCACATGTTCTCACATACACACTTCAGAGGGTTACCAGACAGGAGGGGACTAGAGAAAAAAAAACAGAGCATTAACACACACACACACACACACACACACACACACACACACATAGACATTGCACTTTAAAATAAGAATTACATGACATAAAATAGTAAATAGAGATAGATACTTACAAAGATGTCATGTTTAAGTTTTGGAATGTTTTCCAAGAGAGTGTTGACAAGTTATTGTCTCTCAGATTCCTACGAGTCAAAATAATAAATCATAAATGTTACAATAAACCAACTATTGTAGGTCAGAATGACATAACTAATGTTATCAATGTACAGGTAACTTCAAAAATAAAGGAAGCACCAACATAAAGTATCTTGGGGGCGGCAGGTAGCCTACTGGTTAGAGCTGACAAGGTAAAAATCTGTCGTTCTGTCCCTGAACAAGGCAGTTAATCCACTGTCCCCAGGCCGTCATTGTAAAATAGAATTTGTTCTTAACTGACTTGCCAAGTTAAATAAAGGTTAAATAAAAATACAAATATAGCATTGGGCCACCACGAGATGCCAGAACAGCTCCTATGCGCCTTGACATAGATTCTTCAAGTGTCTGGAACCAGTGCTTGACTTGGACTGAAATAGGTGCCGGTACTCATTTTGGGTGCCGGTATTGTTTACAATTTGTTGCAGGAGCTCCATAATACTTTTGAGTTAATATTCTATAAGAGGAACAGGAGCTCAAGCAGTAGAGCATTTGAGGTGCCGGTACTCTGCTCCCGTGGGCTCCTGCCCAAGTCAAGCACTGTCTGGAACTCTACTGGATGGATGTAACACCATTTTCCATTAGAAATTCCATAATTTGGTGTTTTGTTGATGGTGATTAAAAACACCAGGTGCCACTCCAAAATCTCCCATACGTCTGTGTCACCAGGTTGAGATCTGGTGACACACACACACACACACACACACACACACACACGCAACCATTTAAACCCCCTATGTTCATTTGAGACCCCTCTTTCAAAGTCCCAGACCTCCTCTTCTAGCCATGGTAGCCTAAATACTGGGCAACTGGGCACTTATACATGACCCTAAGCATGATGGGATGTCAGTTGCTTAATTAACTTAGGAACCACACTTGTTTGGAAGCGCCTGCTTTCAATGTACTTTTGTATCCCTCATTTACCCTTAGTTTTCTGTCTGTTGGCAGTTGCCTGTATGTACTGAACTCAATCCAAAATCAGTGTGTGTGTGTGTGCGTGTGTGCGTGTGTGTGTGTGTGTGTGATTAAACTCAAATGAAAACGTATGTGACGTTGGAACAGAATGCTTGCTCTATTTTCACTTTCACTTGTTTTGCACCTAGCACCTTCTAACTATGCATTAACAAAAACATCTGGTCAGACCATTAACTGCTCCTCACTGTTTGCTGAGCGTGTCGTCCAGCTACCCAGCCATGAGGCTAAACTGTATGCGCTTGAACCAGCTCCTTTGACTATAGGTGACATTATCATGCCAAATCAAGGACGATTTGGATAAGAATTACCACGTTTAGAAGTGTTGGCTGCAAGGCTTCACTGTAAGGTTAGTACAGATGTAGAATCTTCATTTGAGACAGTTAGCTAAAGCAGGAGAATAATCCTTCAGCGACAGGAAATGTTCATGATTATGTGGATTGTAATTAATGGACATTTTTGTAGGGGTTGATACATTTTTCATTAGGGCAAATCAAGTTTCAAAGTGGGAAACACACCGTTTAGAAGCCTGTTTAAAACTCAAATATGTGACAAATTTGCATTTCCTGCTGTGTAGGAACATTCTCAGCAAAGAAAATAGCTAAATTAAGATCCAAATTAAGATCCTACATCTGTAAGAATCTACATAGTCTATAACGTGAATTGGGCTTAATTGTTTGTGATTGGCTTGGGGGCCCTACATTTGCTCTTTGAAAGTATATTAGCTATATCTGTGAGGAGGAAGATAAGAACAACACCAAACAGAAAATGAATCAAAGACTATACAGTACTTACAGATATTGAAGTCTTGTATTGTTGAAAAAGGCCTGTGATGATATAGAAGTCAATCTGGTATTTGTCACAGTTCTGTTCGGAGTGGGGGAGTGAATGTGTTATTTTTAGTCACAATTACATATTATTTAGTGCAACCATAACATAATCTGGATCATAACCTCGCGTAATACTAATACTTACAGATTTCTGAGATTTGAGTAGTACTTCAAGCTGTTATCATTGATGTCAAATAGTCTGTTTTGATTTGCAATGTATCTGTAAAAGTTCAATACAAAACAATTACAAACACAATGGAAATATAGTATTTGGCCATCATGTCCATTTTGGGCAGTTTCACAGGTTTCTGAACTGTTTTGAGGGAATCTGTAGCTTCTCTTCATGATAGATTTGATAGCGGTACAAACTGGTGTCTCTTTGGACACTCAGCTAATATCTACTGATTAGAAAAGCTAAGGGGATTGATATCTCTCTACACTAGAGTAAACAACACCTGGATGGGTGATGGTTGTTCATGTAATATTCATATATGTATGTTTAGAATTAATTATTCATGTTAAATATTCATAATAATGAATGAAAATGCTTTGCATGCCAAAGTAATAGGCCAGTAGACCATCATCAATTAAGGTTTATCTTTGATTAAGCTATGGATGGTTAGAGAAGACACAGTCAAGTACAACACCACCCTGTCTAGATGTCGGCTATGGCCCCAGCATGCTGATGGTGTTAGTTCTCTCACTATCTGCATTTGCCCAGGAGCAATATAGGTTTCAGGCACAATACTATGCACCTTATGGATATATGCAATAGGCCTACTGCACTGAAATATGATACATCTAAACATATGCTGCGTTAGCTAATAGGCCTGATGAACCAGAGTAACACTTATCACCAACAACATGCAGTGGTAATGTATTTTTTTCTCCGCACATGCATTATCTGTTTATTGTCTATCAAATAAACTCATCCAGTCCAGCTCTGGCACGTCAAAAATTGTAGCCTAAACCTAATAAATGGCTTTAAACCTGTGTTTTATACAGATACCACTGTGACGGTGTGCTAACGTGTTTTGATATTTACAAGAACTACTTCGGGCGGCACTGATTGCTACGATGGGTATTTTGTGGCGACATAGACCCGAGTCTGTTACGTTGGCTAGCCCATTATAATCGTGATTTGGCTCATTTATCTGACATTGTTTTCCTTCGTGTTTTTTCTTGCTTCCCCCAGGTCTCTGCTTGTTGGAGCCACATCAGCCATCATGCCATTATCCCCACTAAATATCAATACCACTATCCCTGCCAGGGCCTGGTTTCTAGAGGAAAATAGCCTATTCCAAATATTCCCAACCACTCGTGCTACCACCACCTGACACGCACGCTCGAACCCCCCCCCCACCAGCATGATAATTATCCTACACTATTATATGCTGAAGCTGTAGCCTACTTATTTTTTTATTGTTGCTTAGGGTAGGTTGTCTCCAAATGAAACTGAAAACATGAGAGATGAACAGCCTAAATAGTATGGCAAAGTAAATAGACCTTATTTTGTGATACACCTCAGATGTTTTTGTATTTATTTTTTTGAGCAATCTGACATTGTTTTGCTTAAAAACAGGAACCGTTCATTGTAGGTTTGCCATGTCTGCAATGGCGTAGCCATTTATTTTAATTAATCGATACTTACATATCGGTGATGTTGATGTCCATTTCTATGTCATCTAACGTAAGGATAGGGAAATCCTCGATCCCTGGTTCAGGATCGATACAAGCAATCCTTGAGATGCTGCAAGTGCAGAACGCAGGGCAAGCAGCGCTAACCCGCCACAGCCCCATCAAAACCATAAAGATTCCCAAGCGAGCCATTCCATACTCCCGTACGTTGGAGTCCATTGCAGGTCCAACGATATCTCACGGTAGGTATTGATCAAATATGGATATTATTAATTTCCCCCGTCCTATAGCCAATTTAATCCGTTCGGCACCACTAACGAGGCTGCCTTTGATCACGAATGCGCAATCCCTCAATGTAATATTAGGATGCCATGGAATGGCCTCTACGTCTCCGTAGAATTGCTATCACACTACTGCATATCGATGCTGTGAAGCAAGGTGTCAAGTGCTCCGTCCTCAGTCTCACCCGTCTCTTTCTCGGAGGCAGAGCGTCTGTCTCTGCGTGGTAAAACGTGGCGCTCCAGATGTTGAGGGAGAAACCCGTTATCCTTGTGATTCTTCTTCATATGCAGTAGTGATGGAGATGGAAATAAGAGACTGCACGGTGGAGTCAGAATGCGTGGTGATGTATCAACAGAGTGCGTATGTGAGGAGGCAGGGTACCTGCATTCGTCTATTGATTACCGCTGTGGAAGAGCGCATCTCCGCCAGTCATCGCTGGAATTGCGTTTATACAGAGATATTTGGCTGACAGTTTATCAACATTTAGCAGTGTTATGACTATTCAATAGCTATATATTTGCATGCTTATCGTACACATTCTGAAAAATAGATGGGAATAGGCTATTCAAACTATAGCCCTACATTTATTTATTTAACTATGTAAGTCAGTTAAGAACAAATTCTTATTTACATTGACGGCCTACCTACACTCTTATCTTATAATAGAAGGTTTAATAGTTGGTTAAAATTGAATTATATTACCTCTATTTTAATGTTTGATGTGCCAATTTTATTCTGCATACGGACAACCTCGGTCTACAGGCCTACAGAGTGCTTTTTCCAACAATACCACAGCTCCATGGATGACCATTACGAGTGTGACGTGCAGTTTGACGCACAAGACGGGCTGCATCTACGAAAAATAATTAAACAATATATTTGTTTGTGTGTGTGCTTCAAATGGGTCTTCCATCCGAGGAAAAACAAGATAGAAATACTGTAGATTCCATCGAAATTGTCGTAATTTGTCAAAGCTATGTTTAGCATATGGTTTAAAAAAATCATATGTGGATATGTCAGCTATTGGAAGGCCATACGATTCAATATGCATCCATTTACGAAACAAATTGCTATTGTAATAGCTAACTTGGATAGATTATTTTTAAAAATGTAATTATGCTCAGTTCAACTTTTTCCTCTAGGATCTTTTCAATTTGAGGACTAGTAAATCTGCTGCAGACAAAGGTCATGGGTCAGAAGAGTCCTGGCACATGACACGGTTATTTTCACACCAGGTGCAAACACACACAGGTGCCGTGATGTTGTGGGAAAATGTTTATCTCTGAGGGATAAGTGTAATGATTTTGACAAGGTCCTTTAATGATTCCATAAATATCACATTAAGCAATTGAAGGAAATGTCAGATATCAATGGCTATTGAAATTAGATAATTTAAAACATTTGTGGTCTTTAATAAATTCATGTTCTTGTGACAATGAAAGAAAATCAACTGAACAAAACATTGCAACCATGTGCAATTCGTTTTCTACCCCTGTACCTGAGCTTAAAATAACATGGAACATGGAGAATATTCATAGAAATAGGATAGTATCAATTTGTAATTTACCCATACACTCCATACTTATTGGACAGTGAAGCTAAAACTTAATTTGTCTCTATGCTCCAGCATTTTGGATTTGAGATCAAATGTTTTATATGAGGTGGCAGTACAGAATGTCACCATTTACTTTAAAAGGTATTTTCATACATATGTTTTACCATTTAGAAATTAATGCAACTTTATATTTCTTCTGTAGTCCCCACATTTGAAGGTGTCAAGTATTTGGACAAATTCATAGTGTATTAAATGTAGTATTTGCACCCAAGACATGCTAACCTCTCACCATTACCAATAACAGGGCAAGTTAGCATTTTTGCTCCACAAGGAGGAGCAGAGGGCGCATTATTCCGATTAGCAATGTACCCAATAGCAATTGTTACGTTGAAATGAAAACCAATCTAATTGGACGTCTGCACCATTAGCTTTCTACATTTTGAAAACAGACGTTAGGCTACTTAGTTTTTTTTTTCTGAATCATTGCCAGTGGTGGAAAAGGTACCCAATTTTCAAACTTGAGTAAAATATACCTTTTTTTTTTTAAATGACAAGAAAAAGGTCACCCAGTAAAATAAAAGTATTTGTTTTAAAATATACTTAAGTATCAAAAAGTAAAAGTAATTGCTAAAATATTTATTTTAACTAGGCAAGTCTGTAAAGAACAAATTCTTATTTACAATGACAGCCTCCCCGGCCAAACGCTAACGAAGTTGAGCCAATTGTGCGCCGCCCTATGGGACTCCCAATCACAGCCGGTTGTGATATAGCCTTGAATCGAACTAGGGTTTGTAGTGACACCTCTAACACATATGCAGTGCCTTAGACCGCCTCTCCAAAAGTTGTCAAAAACATTGATAGTAAAGTAAAGATACCCAAAAAATCTAGTAGTACTGACAAGCATTTTTACTTAAGTACTTTACACCACTGATCATTGCAATGATGACCACCACATGGTGCTGCAGCTCCTGACCAATTCTGCTATTTTGTGTGTTTTTCAAGCGGATTTGAACTTTCTTTGTATACAGTGGGGCAAAAAAGTATTTAGTCAGCCACCAATTGTGCAAGTTCTCCCACTTAAAAAGATGAGATAGGCCTGTAATTTTCATCATAGGTACACTTCAACTATGACAGACAAAATGAGAGAAAAGAAACCCAGAAAAATCACATTGTAGGATTTTTAATGAATTTATTTGCAAATTATGGTGGAAAATAAGTATTTGATCACCTACAAACAAGCAAGATTTCTGGTACTCACAAACCTGTAACTTCTTCTTTAAGAGGCTCCTCTGTCCTCCACCTGTTACCTGTATTAATGACACCTGTTTGAACTTGTTATCAGTGTAAAAGACACCTGTCCACAACCTCAAACAGTCCCACTCCAAACCCCACTATGGCCAAGACCAAAGAGCTGTCAAAGGACACGAGAAACAAAATTGTAGTTCTGCACCAGGCTGGGAAGACTGAATCTGCAATAGGTAAGCAGCTTGGTTTGAAGAAATCAACTGTTGGAGCAATTATTAGGAAATGGAAGACATACAAGACCACTGATAATCTCCCTCGATCTGGGGCTCCACGCAAGATCTCACCCTGTGGGGTCAAAATGATCACAAGAACGGTGAGCAAAAATCCCAGAACCACACGGGGGGACCTATTGAATGACCTGCAGAGAGCTGGGACCAAAGTAACAAAGCCTACCATCAGTAACACACTACGCCGCCAGGGACTCAAAATCCTGCAGTGCCAGACACATCCTGCAGTGCCCTGCATAAGCCAGTACATGTCCAGGCCAATCTGAAGTTTGCTAGAGAGCATTTGGATGATCCAGAAGAAGATTGGGAGAATGTCATATGGTCAGATGAAACCAAAATATAACTTTTTGGTAAAAACGCAACTCGTCGTGTTGGAAACATCGTCGGGATGGAAACATCATGCTTTGGGGCTGTTTTTCTGCAAAGGGATCAGGACGACTGATCCGTGTAAAGGAAAGAATGAATGGGGCCATGTATCGTGAGATTTTGAGTGAAAACCTCCTTCCATCAGCAAGGGAATTGAAGATGAAACGTGGCTGGGTCTTTCAGCATGACAATGATCCCAAACACACCGCCCGAGCAACGAAGGAGTGGCTTCGTAATAAGCATTTCAAGGTCTTGGAGTGGCCTAGCCAGTCTCCAGATCTCAACCCCATAGAAAATCTTTGGAGGGAGTTGAAAGTCCGTGTTGCCCAGTAACAGCCCCAAAACATCACTGCTCTAGAGGAGATCTGCATGGAGGAATGGGCCAAAATACCAGCAAAAGTGTGTGAAAACCTTGTGAAGACTTACAGAAAACATTTGACCTCTGTCATTGCCAACAAGGGGTATATAACAAAGTATTGAGATAAGTATTTGGTCAATAACAAAAGTTTATTTTCCACCATAATTTGCAAATAAATTAATTACATTTTTTTGTCTGTCATAGTTGAAGTGTACCTATGATGAAAATTACAGGCCTCTCTCATCTTTTTAAGTGGGAGAACTTGCACGATTGGTGGCTGACTATATACTTTTTTGCCCCACTGTATATTGTCGCAACCATAATTTTCTATGACTGAAAACAGCTTCTGGACATCAGAATAGCGGTCACCATCATCAATTTGGATGACCTTTTCTACTTCAAAGAGTCTACAGGTCTGGACATTCTGCTGACCATACTATTTACCAAGAGTTTTAATCTATACTTTTCATATCCGTCTATTTACCACCACAAACCGATGCTGGTACTAAGTCCACACTCAGCAGGCTGTATAGGGCCATAAGCAAACAAGAGCATGCATATCCAGATGCTGCGTTTCTTGTGGCCGGGGATTTTAATGCAGGCAACTGAAATCCGTTTTAACTCATTTTTACCAGCATGTCACCTGTGCAACTAGTGACATTGAGGAGTTTACCACATCAGTCACTGCCTTCATTAATAAGTGCATCGATGACGTCATCCCCACAGTGACCGTACATGCCCCAACCAGAATGCAACATCTGCAGTGAGCTAAAAGCCAGAGCTGCCGCTTTCAAGGAGCAGGACACTAATCCGGACGCTCATAAGAAATCCTGCTAAGATCTCAGACGAGCCATCAAACAGGCAAAATGTCAATACAGTACTAAGATCGAAATCTATTATGCCAGCTCTGATGCGCAACGAATATGGCAGGGCGTGCAAACTGTCAAGGATTACAAATGGAAACCCAGTCGCGCAAGACTACCAGATGAGCTAAATGCCTTCTATGCTCACGTAAAGGCAAACACTGACCCATGCATGAGTCCACCAGCTGTTCCGGACGACTGTGTGATCTCACTCTCCATTGCCGATGTGAGTAACACCTTTAAAACAGGTTAACATCCGCAAAGCCACGGTGGAATACCAAGACGGGTACTCAGAGCATGCGCTGACCAGCTGGCAAGTGTCATCACTGTCATTTTTAACCTATCCCTGACCCAGTCTAATACCAATTTGTTTCAAACAGACCACCAGAGTCCTTGCCTAAATGACCTTCGACCCATAGCACTCACATCTATAGCCATAAAAAGACATACTGGACCCAATGAAATTCACATCCAGTGCCAACAGATGACACAATCTCTATTGGACTCCACACTGCTCTCACTCACATGAGAAAAGGAATGCCCATGTAAGAATGCTGTTAATTGACTATAGCTCAGCATTCAACACCAAAGTCCCTACCAAACTCAGGGCCCTGGGACTGAACACCTCCCTCTGCAACTGGATCCTGGACTTCCTTGACGGGCTGCCCCCCAGGCAGTGACCGTAGGCAACACATTCGCCATGCTGACCATTAACACGTGGTCCCTTCAGGGGTGTGTGCTTAGTCTTCTCGTGTACTCCCTGTTCACTCACGACAGCGTAGCCGAGAGCCTCAAGTTCCTGTGTCCACATCACTAAGGAATTAACTTGTTCCTTACACCCACACAGTTGTGAAGATGGCACAACAGTGCCTCTTCCCCCTCAGGATTCTGTAAAAATTCAGCATGGGCCCTCAAATAGTTATACAGCTGCACCATTGAGAGCATCTTGACTTGCAAGGCGCTACAGAGGGTGGTGAGTACATCACTGGGGCCGAGCTACCGGTCATCCAGACCCTCTATATCAAGCGGTGTTAGAGGAAGGCTCAAAATATTGTACCAGTGCATCAAGTCTGGAACCAACAGGAGCCTGAACAGCTTCTAACCCCCCATGCCATAAGACTGCTAAATATGGCTGCTAAATAGCTAATCAAATGGCTACCTGGACTAACTGCATTAACCCTTTTTGCTCTTGCACTGACTATGCACACACACACACTCTACCCACACACGCTTACACGGACACCAACACATACACTTTTTTGCACTAACTGTGCACACTGAATTCTACCCACACACTCCCCAACGTGACACCCCAACTTGGGCTCCCGAGTGGCGCAGCAGTCTAAGGCAGTACCACTCAGTGCTAGAGGCATCACCCTAGTTCAATTCCAGGCTGTATCACAACTGGCCATGATTGGGAGTCCCATAGGGCGGTCGCACAATTGGCCCAGCGTTTTTCGGGTTAGGCAGTCATTGTCAGTTAAACACAATTTCTTATTTACTTGTCTAGTTAAATAAATCTTAATTTATTTTTACATTCAACCTCTGTTTAACGAGGCAAGTCAGTTAAGAACAAATTCTTATTTACAGTGACCGCCTACCCTGGCCAAACCCGGACGGCACTGGGCCAATTGTGTGCCGCCCTATGGGATTCCAAATCACGGCCGGATGTGATGCAGCCTAGATTCGAACCAGGTACTGCAAGTGATGCCTCTTGCACTGAGCTGCAGTGTTTTGGGAAACACACACACACACACACTTTACCCCTTCTATGTACATACTATCTCATACCCCTGCACATCAACTCGGTACAGTTACTCCCTGTATGTTTTTTCCCACTCATTATTGTTATTTACTGTGGAGTTATTTCTCGTGTCACCAGTTGCAAAAATCACTAAAGCTGGAGACTTATCTCCCTCAACAGCTGTCAGAGCAGCTCACAGATCCCTGCACCTGTACATAGACCATCTGTAAATAGCCCATCCAACTACCTCATTCACATACTGTATTTATTTATCTTGCTCCTTTGCACCACAATATCTCTACTTGCACATTCATCTTCTGCACATTCTATCATTCCAGTGTTTATTTGTTATATTGTAATTACTTCGCCACCATGGCCTATTTATTGCCTTACCTCCATTATCATACCTCATTTGCACATGTTGTATATAGACTTTTTCTACTGTATTATTGATTGTGTTTGTTTATTCCATATGTAACTCTGTGTTGTTGAATGTGTCGAACTGTTTTGCTTTATCTTGGCCAGGTCGCAGTTGCAAATGAGAACTTGTTCTCAACTAGCCTACCTGGTTAAATAAAATAAAAGCCTATTTTTTTCTGTTTAACTGCATTGTTGGAAAAGGACCCCTAAGTAAGCATTTAACTGTTAGTCTACGAAGCATGTGACAAATACAATTTAATTAGACATAGCCTAGGCTACTATGACAACGATTGGAACAAAATATCAGAATTAGGTTGCCTGTCTAAACGCAGCCCACATTTCTTTGAAGACGTGTTGATTTTGAAAGACAGCTGATTTATCCAATCTCGGCACAATATTTTGTTATCTCGAATCTGCACTCTCCAATCAGTGAAAGAAGACAGACGCCCTATTTTGCGGCCGACTGTAATGGGAAGATTGTTCAACCAATTTCAGGACAAAAATTGGCTGTGAAGAACACGGTTTGGCTGCAGGTTTGTTTCATATTAATTTAGCTAAAAAAAAAAAATCAAAATAGGTTAGTGGTTTGCGTTCAATTATTTGAGGCTGTTTGTTAGTTAACGTTATTTATTTTACATTTTAATCTGTCAATGGGGAATTACATCAGTTTTGGGCTCATTTGGGGACACGCCTCGAACTGTATCGCTAATATTAGCTAGCTAGGAGTCGAGCCTAGTTAATTTAGTTACCCAAACGTTTGCGGTTACCTCCGTTGAGAAAAGTGTAGCTAACGTGGTCAGTCATTCCTCAAGCTAACGTTTAGCTATGCAAAAGGGCCTTCGTTTCATACTGTAGTTGGCTAACTAGCGTGAATTAGCTAGCTTGCTAACTCGCCTCATACAGCGCATGTAACGTTACACATGGATTTAGCCAATAATCATAACTACTTGGTTAACGTTATCCAGATAACAGGTTCAGACAACGTTAACAGAAACATAACAGCTGACTTCTTGACAACAACAAAAAAATGCGCTCGATAACGCGTTACTGTACATGTGTTTGTGCAGAAGTAGCTAGCTAATATAGGCCTTCAGAGCTACCAAGTAATCTAGTTGGGTGGCAAGCTAACGTTACTAGCGAGATTACTTCCAGTGTTGCCACGCATTAGGTCATTGACTGGCTAACGTTAACTAGCTAGATAAATAGCTTGTCCACATCAGTATTAAGCAGACGTTAACCTGCTAATGTCATCCCTTTCTTACACAACACCCACACCAGAAGTAACTTATCTAGCTCGTTACAATGAGGTGGCAAACTACCCCCTACAAATTGTCGGGCGACCGTAGTGTTAATTTTAGACCCGTTAACATTACATTTAACTAATGTCATCAAACGGCAACCACTCGTATTTAGGGCGGTGATTTGATGTTTTACGTTAAATTACAGTATAGTAAGTGCACTTGTGTATTCTGTGGCACAGCAATAATGAATCAAAGTAGCCTAAAGACCGACAGATGGCGATATTAAGTTGTGCCATCTTACCGTCCAAATGCATTGTATGCAGCCGGCAATACATTCATATCCTCTGTGCATAAAATTAAAAACGGGGGAAAATGTGTACTTTCCTTTCCCACCACGCTGCTACTGGAGTGGCTAAAAACCAATGCCGGATGTTTTCAATCACGTTCAGCCAATCGGGTTTAAACTCAGACCAGGGGGTCAGTTCATTTTAAGCAAGCCTGTTGAGTTGGCAGCGTCACATTAGTGGAAACCAAGACTGTTCAAGGCAGTCCTGGATGTAACTAGATATGTTGAGTCCGGGACAATTTTAGCTAACCCTTTTCCTAACCATAATCTAATCGTCCCAACCTGCCACTATTTCTCCTAACCTGCTCCATAAGGGTTTCCTCACCTGCTACGAAAAGTAACTTCTGCTAGTCCAAACCAGCAGACCCGCCCAGAGTCTTGGTTTCCACTAATGAGATACAGCACTGCATTAGGTTAGGGGGGGGGAGAGACTGCTGCAACGTGATACAGAACATTCAGGATTATAATTTAGCTAGGAGGAAATCAAAGCCTATGCTGTCTGAATTGAGAATGTTGTAGGTAAGAAACGGTCCACGAGGGATACGAATGTATTGCTGGATGCATACAATGCATTTGGATGGTAAGATGACACTATCGCCATCTGCCAGCCTTTGGGATATACTTTTAGTTGTATGCAGGGGCAAGGCAACAGGTTTGATTAGTGACAGGATTGGTGAAGTCTTGTCTGACAAATCCTCAGTCCTCAAGAGGCATGGTCTTATTTCCATTGTTGCCTCCCCACAGCAGATCCACAGAGAGGAGCCTGTTCACATTTCACCGCTGGTGCAAGACAATGGAGACAGAAATTGAGCAGCAGGAAGAAGAGACCACGTTCAGCAACACTGACACTAACGGTAAGACATGAAGGCTATTCTGTCAGTGCACTCAAACATATCAACTATTGGAGAAAAGCAGTGTTGTCAGTCTTTACAGAAGGGACTCTACTGGTATAGCTGCATGCTGGCACCATGACTGCATGTCAGATGGCATGTTTGTTTTTGTTGTCCAATTCACTGCTGTTTTGGGAGCAGTTCTGCCCAGTTTTGATCCAGGAAGGGGAGTGGTAGGGGCTGAACACATGCTGGGTGTATGCTGTTGCCTGGCTGGAACATGTATAGGGCACAGTGTAGCATCAGGCTAACGCTCCAGGTTTCTCCCATCAGGTAAACGCCCTGCCGAGGACATGGACGAGGAGCAGGCCTTCAAGCGCTCTCGCAACACAGACGAGATGGTTGAGCTGCGGGTACTGCTACAGAGCAAAGTAAGCATGTCAACAGAAATGGGATTTTAGGCCTATTCCTTTTAAAAATCAGAAATTTCTGATAGTCCGCTGAATGATAGACACAACAATCTGACCCATTATTCTGTCCCTAAGTAAAATCCTCGTTTCCCCTCAGAATGCTGGCGCCGTTATCGGAAAGGGTGGCAAGAATATAAAAGCCTTACGCACAGACGTGAGTATACAGAATTGGCATCATCAAATCTTTTCCTCGACTAGGGGATTTGCTGTAAAGCTATAATTATTAGGACTGAGAATTGCTAGGGAACTCAGGATACGATATCACAATACTTGTGTGTCAATACAATATGTATTTCGATTGTCATGATTGTAGCGATTCTCATGATTGTGAGAATTCTATGTGTATTATGATTGGACGTTCCAAATGTATTATTGTTCACCATGTCTGCTGCAGAGACGAGGAGCATAAGGACGAGTTTTGATCACTCAGGGAAATAAAGTTGCTGGCTTACTACTTAAAAATTGGAGAACCTATAGGATGAAATACCAGTGTTTTAGCACAGCAGACTTGCGTGAGCTAATACTACCCACATTAGCAAATAAATATGTACAATGCATTCAAAGTATTCAGACCCCTTGACCTCCATGGTTAGATTACAGCCTTATTCTAAACTGGATTAACCCCCCTAAAATGACAAAGCAAACAGTTTTTTAAATGTTTGCAAATTTTAAACTGAAATCACATTTATATAAGTATTCAGACCCTTCAGATCACTACTTTGTTGAAGCACCTTCAGCAGCAATTACAGCCTTGAGTCTTCTTGGGTATGACACTACCAGCTTGGCACACCTGTATTTCCTGCGTTGTCTTGGCTGTGTGCTTAAGGTCATTGTCCTGTTGGAAGGTGAACATTCGCCCCAGTCGGAGGACCTTAACACTCTGGAGCAGGTTTTCATCAAGGATCTGCCTCCCAGTCCCTGCTGCTGAAAAACATGGTGGTTTCAAACTTGGTGGTTTCAAACTTCTTCCATTTAAGAATGATGGAGGCCACTGTGTTCATGGGGTCCTTTAATGCTGCAGATTTTTTTTGGGTAGCCTTCCCCAGATCTGTGCCTTGACACAATCCCGTCTTAGTGCTCTACAGACCATTTCTTCAACCTCATGGCTTGGTTTTTTCTCTGGCATACACTGTCAACTGTGGGACCTTATATAGACAGGTGTGAGCCTTTCCAAATCATGTCCAATCAATTGAATTTACCACAGGTGGACTCCAATCAAGTTGGAGAAACATCTCAAGGATGATCAATGGAAACAGAATGCACCTCATAGCAAAGGGTCTGAATACTTATGTAAATAAGATTTCTGTTTTTTATATTTGATACATTTGCAAAAATGTCTAAGCCTGTTTTCGCTTTGTCATTATGGGTATTGTGTGTTGATTGATACATTTTAGAATAAGGCAGTAACGTAACAATGTGGAAAGAGTCGAGGGTTTTGAATACTTTCTGGGTGCACTGTATATGTATAGATATCATATTGTCCAAAAATATTGAGACATGTAACTTTTTTTTCTTTTCTCCCATCACTAATAATTGATGTTGTATATTTAACATTTTCATAGACATTATGGTATCCAGCAACCCCATTTCTAATGACAACCCTAACGAGCCCTAGTAAACAAATGTGATCCGTGTAATTAAATAGTTTTCCTCTGATAAAAGTAATCTCCCATCTATAGACTGACTGTCATTGTTTGACTTGATTGGTCAAATGGTGCATGTCTGAAAGTTGGAGGTACAACTGCAGCTTTATTTTATACAGTAGTCAGATTATCGCTTTCCCAAATGGCACATCTATAGGTTGGCTCATGTGGACAGACATGGTTTGGCTCGATTGGACCAGATTTGGGGTCGAGGGTCATTGGGGCATTCTCATGGTTCAGATAAAAGGAAACGATCCTCCCTACTGAACTCTGAATGTGATTTCTAATGCCCCTTACAGCCTTGAAACTATACCGGACAGTGGCGATGTCCCTTCAACTGGTGTCTCAAAGCCTGAGCGGACCTATAGTCTGTTACAACCTCTATAGCCATTTAGCTAACAGTGTGTTTGTTAGAGCTGGCTCAGTCTAGTCGCCGTTGTTCTTTTTTTTCTTTTTTAAAAACAGTATAGTGATGGAGTATAGCGTGTATTCAATTAAAATGTATTCCTTCTCCCCCTCTTCCCTCTCCTTTACTTTTTTATTTTTGGCCACCTTCCTCCGTTGCCCATGTACTGGATCGACATGCCCCTCCTGCGTTGCCCACCTTGACGTTGGCCCAACCTCCGCCCCTGAACGCCCGCCCACCTGACACCCCGGTTGGCCCCGCCCCACCCCGCCGCCCGCCCACAAACGTGCCCCTCCTTAAACGGGCACCTTACTTGACATCATGTGATTGAATGCCCTTGCCCAATGCCAACCTCCACGGCCAATGCAGTACAATGCCAGTGTATCAGTCCCTGACAGCAGTGGCCCAGAGCGGTATGTCCCACCAGTTATTGCCTCACTGCCTGATTAGAACAGAGAAACATGTCTTTGATAACCTGCCTTCTGTTTCATTTTAACATTTTTTTACATATAGAACCCCTCCCCTTCCCCTTTATCAGGAGACGTGTATTGTTCCATTGAATTTTTCTGTCTTCTCCCCCCACATTTAGGTATTTCCATTTAATTTGGACCTTTTTTTGTCACTACAAATGAAGTCACTTGTCCCGTACAGGGGGAGATTTCAAAATAATAATCCTCCACTTTCAGTAGTTCTTGTTGAACTGTTGGATGTTTCCTTGCTGTGATATTATTCGTCTTGAACTGTGGAAAGGAAAGCCAATGATATTTCTCGCTCTGTCCTTCTGGCCCACCTTGCTCCCCCCTACCCCCTGCGCCCCTCCCCCAACCCACTGTTCTCAACATCACTGTTCATGATCTGAGCGCTCAAGCTCCGCCCACTCTGTCACTCATCACTGTCGTCTCTTTTTTTCCCCCCTTGTGCTGCATCTCCCTGTTTGGTTTCTCTCAGGCCCCCCCCATCGGTCCAGACTGCCTGCCAAACCTCTCATCCCCCCCTCGCTCCTGTCCGCCACCTAGTGGTTACCACTCGCATCCCCCCCCCACCCCCTGCTTTCTTTATTTGTTTCTGTTCTACCCCCGACCCCCTGTCACTATGAGAAGTTGTGCCGGTGGCACGATGGTGATGGCGAGTTTATTCTATCTTTTTTAAAGTGCTGCACATGATGGTTAAAAGAAGGCTTCTCTCTCCCCCCTCTGACTGTGGCCAGCCTTGTGCCTCACGTTGTAATCTAACGCCCTGTCAGACCTGCCCCATTCCAATCTTCCTGTCTTTCTTTGTTGAATGTGAGATAAGCGAGTGCATGTCAAGTTGCTCGTATTTCAGGGAAAGCCAAAAGATGTACAGTTTACAGCAGTCCTCTTCTTCCTTTGCTTTTATTTTTTTTAACTCTTTGTGTGACCTTCACGTGAGTGTTAGTCTTGAAGTAAGTTTTCTTTTACTTCTGTTTTTTCTTTTCTTTCTGTTTTGCCTCATTACCTGTGGCCACATGCCATTCCCTAACAGGATCCTGAGTGTGAGTGCAGATATTGACACTATCGGAGAGATTCTGCTGAAGATCATCCCTACTCTGGAAGAGGTGAGTCCCCCGCGGCCTCCAAAGACATACAGTACATGTGTAGGTTTGTATTTTTCCGGATCCTCAGTCGAGAGTTAAAGGCTGTATTTGACCTGACTGATCTGTACCTGTTTTTTCCTAGTACCAGCATTATAACGGGATTGATTTTGACTGCGAGCTGCGTTTGCTGATCCATCAGAGTTTGGCCGGAGGAATCATCGGGGTGAAAGGTGCCAAGATAAAGGAGTTAAGAGAGGTAAGATGGGATCCTGTTGTCTGTCATGTGTACACCACTGGTTTCAAAATGCTGACTTGACTCAGTCCATAGTCATGGTTAAAGATAAGCTGAAATGTAGAGTGCATGTACTTGATCAGTCCTTAATCGTTGTTGCCAACTTGTCCTTATTATTTCATGCTCAAAGCTGAAGAAGAGTCAAACCCATTTTGAACATTTGGCATTGTGGGTGTATTTCATGCTGAGCTTCCTCTGTCTCCACCAGAACACCCAGACCACCATCAAGCTGTTCCAGGAGTGCTGTCCTCAGTCCACTGACCGTGTGGTTCTGGTTGGAGGGAAGCCAGACCGTGTGGTTGAATGCATCAAAGTTATCCTGGACTTGGTATCTGAGGTGGGTGAGAGTTCAGTTCTGAGCCAGTGACCACAACACACTCACCCATCACCAGTGTCTAAACATGGAAACTCACTGAAAGTCAGTCACTTATACTAGAATTGTACCGATTTTAACAGCAGACACTTTCTTTGTTTTGTTTTACATATTCCATTTACAACAGTTGTGGACATTGTAGTAATTTCAGAGCTACATTTCTTCACAGGGCTACATACATATAGCATCTCAATAGTATTATCCATCTTTCTGTAGGCTCCTATCAAAGGGCGCGCCCAGCCCTATGACCCCAACTTCTACGACGAGACGTATGACTACGGCGGCTTCACCATGATTTACGAAGAGCGGGGCCGGCGGCCCATGGGGGCTTCCCCATGCGGGGCAGGGGGGGCTTTGAACGCATGCCCCCCGGCCGCGGGGGCCGACCTATGCCCCCCTCCAGACGGGACTATGACGACATGAGCCCTCGTCGGGGACCGCCCCCTCCCCTGCCAGGTAGAGGAGGGCGTGGAGGGAGCCGG
Organism: Oncorhynchus masou masou; assembly: GCF_036934945.1. Taxonomy (NCBI): domain Eukaryota; kingdom Metazoa; phylum Chordata; class Actinopteri; order Salmoniformes; family Salmonidae; genus Oncorhynchus; species Oncorhynchus masou. Next base: position 45,819,514 of record NC_088239.1, on the reverse strand, counting down.
GCTCGAAACCTGCCCCTCCCCCCACCCCCACCCCCAAGAGGAGGGTAAGGAGCTTAGCTTCCTTTTTGTTCTTTCATTGACTTGTTTGTTTATGGCTACCTCTTTTTTATCACGTTCAGGTACTCAGTAAAAAAAATCTAACCGTGTACTTTCCCTGTGTGTAAGTGTCACAGCTTCCCCACTACTGTTAGTCATATACATAATCTCAGGGATTTCTCCTATGTTAACGCGATCATATGGACCTAAGTCATACTATTAGACTAGTCCTTAAAGTAATCTTTAAGTTCTCAGTTCCACTGAGTCATGTTGCCCGTGTTGTTTGTTTGCAGAGGGGACCGGTTCTCCCACCAGAGTTATCACGGCAACATGGACGACAGACCAAAGTAAGTAATTTGTGTAAAAGGCAGCAACTGCGAAATGTGGTTAGGGTGAAACTTCTCCAAATCAGCATAGTTTTTTGGAGAATGGAGCTCTCGGCTGTGGAGTTGAAAATGTTGGGTTTACTCTTCTGTTGATTTAATGGGCATCAATATGATTTTAACCATGGCACAGTAGCTATTCTGTCAACATAACCTCTTTTCCTATAAGTGGATGACTATATGAACACCACATCTGCATCGGTGTCCACCAATGAATACTGATTCCAAAACAAGTTGTTGTGGCTCTTCACACTCTCGGGTGGCTAAACGACAAGCCAAGAAGGACTTGTCACACTTGTGTTGTATGGACTTGTCAGCCCGTTGGTTTGGGGGACACTGTCTGTCCACTAAAGGTGGTAAACTGAACCCTCTCCATCTCATGCCATGTTAACCCTGACAACCTCCCATCTTATCGAAGCAGCGACAGGAGAGGAAGACCAGGAGACCGCTACAACAGCATGGTGAGTGACCTCAGCATTTGTGTTTGGATAAGGGTTTACGCATGGTAGAGCGAGTTAGTCTGTCAATTGCCTGGTGTTATAATAGTAGGCAAGTCGACACAGTTTGGATTGTCGTAGCTGCTCTACTTATGGAAATGGATTGGTATTGTTTTCCTGTTCTAGTGAAAGCCCTGTGGTTTGGACACTGTGGCGCTGCTCTTCAACGAGCGAGCGCACTGGTTAGGCCTCCTGTTGCCTAGCAACAGTTGTCTCCTTGGTTACCAAGGAGCAGCTGAGTACATAGTCTGGAGCTGCTAAACTAACAAATGAACTTGAGGTGAAACCAAAGCGATTTCCGGGCAGGGTTGGTAGGGTCGTACCAATAATGTACATAGTCGAAAATGAATAGGGCAGCTAAGATTCATATGCGCAAATTATGGAGCTCAATCTTAAATGTAAACCAGTATTGACTTGATGTAGGTTTCAGTGTTGTAATAAGCTTCTCATTTTGTCTTTCTCTCTTCCCCATGTCCTGCTGAATACAGAGTGGTGGATATGGTGGTGAGTCTCCTCTCTTCCCCATTTACTTTTGGTCATGGTAGTCTCTACCCTGTTTGAATGTCTCTTAGGTCGGTGTAAAGACCTTTCTGTCCAGTAAGCACCACCAGCTCTCCCCTGTCCTTTGTCACCCTGTTGGTCTATGTAGTCTGTCAGCCACAATGTGACGTATTGTTATTCTTTTCCTCCATCTTTTCAAAGACAACAATTCCTCGTGGGAGCCCTTTCAGTCTGGTGAGTGAAAAAGGATCACATTTGTATCATGTCTCATTTTGTTGCTTCTGTATTTTGTTGTCGTTTTTATAAAGGGAAGACTTTCCCCACAACAGTGGGTAAATTCTAAATGATATCTCTTGGGTCTCTGCAGGTGGCCGAGGGTCATACAGTGACATCGGGGGTCCCGTCATCACAACACAAGTGACCATCCCCAAAGATGTGAGTAAAGTATCAAATAGCAGTCCCAATCATAATCTTACCACCACATACACACTTCCATAAAATATGTACAGGAGAAAAAAAAGAGTTGAGATTATTTCCAATTGATCAGAAACTCCTCACATAAGCCTCTATTATTCATACATTGTTGAAATTGCCCCTATACCTGGTTGTCATTGTGCCAATCACATTGTTGGGGAAAAGTAACCCTGGCTCCTCACTTGTCGTAGCTGGCCGGCTCCATCATCGGGAAGGGCGGCCAGCGAATCAAGCAGATCCGTCACGAGTCGGGAGCGTCCATCAAGATAGACGAGCCACTAGAGGGCTCAGAGGACCGCATCATCACCATCAATGGAACACAGGACCAGATCCAGAACGCCCAGTATCTACTGCAGAACAGGCACGTGCTAGCACCCTTTCCTCTTCTCCGGTGAAAGCAGTATGGTGGAAACCTATTCAACCCGTCACCTATCAGTGGTAATCAAGGAAGAAAAAAAATAGTTGTTCATGACTAATGGAAATGAAATTGAACATAATGGAGTTTTAGAAATGATTCCTGGGGTTCCTTTATTCACTTTCCCACTGTTTTGTGTTGCAGTGTGAAGCAGTACTCTGGTCGGTTCTTCTAAACAGGAAAGTGGAGTGAAGCCAAACTGCCATGCGCATTCTCTCCCTCAGAGCCAACATTCCCCTGCTTTGGGTAGATGTGCTCTCCCCCGGTCATTTAACACACCATCTTTTAATTAGAAGAAGTTTGGAAATTCTCTCAAAGCTGTCGAATGAATCCCTGTTATTTTTAGCGCTGCTTGTTTTTTTTCTGGATTCTTGTGCTGTTCTGTACTTGGAGTAAACTCATGTGTTCTCTCTCCGCCTCCCCTGAGCCACTCCTCCCCCAGAGTCAGTACAGCATGCAGAATGTAATCTTGTTTTGTAAGGAACATTTTATGATTAAAAAAATAAATGTAGGTTCTTTTTGCTTTTTTTTTTAACTGAAAGACTAGGTGCTGTATAAAAACTGAAATATACAGTAATCATTGTTTTATTTTGTTGGTTATCTGATGGGGCCAAAAGGAAAAGTACTGTTGATTTAATTTCAGTGTAAGTTTTCTACCTGATTTCAGATGTTTAACAAGCCACTCTTAGGGATTTAGACTTGCTTTTGAGTCAGTTTGTAAGCATTTGTTACATTTTAGATGGGATCTTTGTAGACGCCAGTCAGTTTGCAAGGGAAATGTAGCCTTTCTGACCATATGAGTGGCATGTTCTCTCTACCCCTGTCTGTAGTATCTGCTGGAAGTCTGAGTAATAAAATCTGTGCCACCTTTTACTGAACGTGTGGTGGGGGCAGGCATAAACAATTATGACATGTAGGGCAAACGCATCATATAATTACAAATGAACTGTTTACTTGCTAGTCGAAACTTGGACATTTCCGACTTGCTGATTCTCTGAACGCTGCACGTGTATGTATAACTAAAACCAGTTAGCAAGTCTGACATTTCCTAATTCCGACTAACTTCAATGCAGCATAAGATTAATGTGCAACAATGTGACATCAAATGTAAGTTCTGTATGGTCAACATACAGTAGGCAATAACATGGAGCCTAATGATATTTTTAAGATTGGTAAAATTAGCCCATAGGCCTATTCTTAAATCCAATATATGTAGGTAGCGGACTTCCCACCGCTTTTATTTGCCAGCTAGGTTTCCATCCAATTGGCGACAGATTTTCATGTCAATATTCTAAAATCCGCATAAAAATAATTGTACATTTCAATAATATTGACCTGTTGCGGATTCAAAGGCTGTGCGTGATGACGTAGTTTACATAACTTTTTGCTTATGTACAGAATACAAGTTAAATAGGTTTCTATCGTGTTTACCTCTACTGATGGTTTGCGTTGTAGGCTTATTGCGAATGCGCACTTTGGTCTTGCCACATGCGCTTTAATCAACAGCTAGCAAATACGGTGCGGGTAGGATAGCCTACATGAGAATATGCTATATATTCAAAAGGCAGCCAAGCCTCGATCAAGTCTCCAGAATAAGACGCTCGATATTTATTGGAAAGTAGCATCGATCACCGCGTGCACTTTCACCACCTTGTGAAGTTAATAACAAATCTGTAACTTAATCTGTAGCCTAAACTGCATTTTTTTCAGAGTCGTAGTGGGAGTACCACACAACATATTGTATAACTAAGTTTACTTCGATATGATTCGTATATCAATATTTCCGTATAAAGCCAAGGCGTTATACCATCGCCATTTCTCGCATCATTCATTTTATCGACCGTCTGGTGTGTGTTGTCGACATTTGGCAAGTTTACCGAAAAATGTGCTGTTATCCGGCCTATCGTGAAATGTTTTATCAGACATACTTTACACTCGTAAAATTGTTAGATGGAAACCTGGTTATAGTAACGTGCTGGCGCGACATGCCCTCATGAGCCTTTCCCATCTAAACACACCCTCTCCTAACGTCACATGGATCGGGTTTTGAGTGTAGTTGCGTTACGCCAGCACAACACGGCAGCTGCAGCAAGAATGGCTAGAATTGTGTCAAAATAAGAGTCCTCTACTACGAGAGACTGTCCGAAACCTCCTTCACTCTCATGGGCCAACACTTTTTAAATTTGTGAAGATGATTACGATGTACATTAGCATGATGTGGGAAAATGCAAATAAAGACTAGGATGAGTGATGAAGTTGAAGAATGAAGAGGGTGTATGAAGAAATGTTTTACACGTACTTTTCTGTGTGGAGCACTTTTATTTGGAAGGCTCTTGCCTTTTTGTTGCTAGGTTCACATATGTTACAGAGTAGCCTGTATTCTGTACATCATAAAATTATAAGATTGGACAAGCAAAGGTGAGAATAGAAAAAAATGAGCAAAGTTAAGACTATTTTCAAGAAGACAAATTCAAACGCACCATATTGTGGCATGAGATACTTTTTTTGATATTCCCGTGCAATAATGGAATTTAGTTTTTTATACATTTGTGGCGATATGGAGTAAAAGTCCGCCATAGTCACCCACCACGCCCGGAGTTCAACATTTGGAGGTAAAGATGTGCTGGTATTTAATTATTCATTCTCCCACAGATTGACTGCTACCCAATTTGGCTGCTACTGCATTTCTTTGGAGGACCGCAGTTTATATAAAAAGAAAATAACGTGGTCTATTTCTGCCAAAGGTTTTTTTTTTTTTTTTTTTAATCTGGGAATTGCATTTGCGTTATTATTGCGCTTGGCTTTTACTGCCTAGTCTGTACGGCACTGTACTGAACATTCAGGCTGAGCTGAGGAAAGTATTTTTAGAAATATAAATATATCTTAAAATTATAATTGTTTTCTTTCACTTTTGGAATATAGGTTTACCTCTTCGACCCAAAAGTAGCCAAAGTGTTTTCAAGGGAGTCATGACTTTGAACTCCATAGGGGCCTGTTGCCTCAGCGAAGAGGGAAAGGAGGCTCGGCGGATCAACGACGAGATCGAAAGGCAGCTTCGCCGGGACAAGAAAGACTCGAACCGCGAGTTCAAGCTGTTGCTTCTCGGTAAACTAAGTTTTGAATCCCACTCAAAGCACTGATATGACATTGAAACAATGTTTAAAATAATGATACATTGTATGACTATCATTGTTACACGGTTGGCTCTGTTATTTCAATGTACACGCCTATAATAAACTTGGCAATTATATTCAAATTAGATATTGCCAAGAAAACAATGTTTATTGTTGTGCATTGTCTTTAGTACTCTTTTGATGTTTATATCACTTGAATATGTTCACACAACCAGCTCAGCTTGCTGGGAGTAAAATAAATGATAACTTAATGTAAGAATGCTGACAGCAAATGGGCCAATATAGTTTGTTAGGCAACTAAGGAAGTGTTACAATTGCTACAATAAATACTAGGTTGTTAAATTGCAGAGGGGGACACATTTCTTAGAAATCATCGAATCTTGTCATGGATCACCACCCATTTAAATTAGTAGATCAGAAATCTATTCCAGTGGCATACTGTACATACAATGCACACACAGTAGCCAAACCCTCCGACACTTTTGTATCAACATTTAATGGCCAACACAGTCCCTCTCTTCCGTAGCAGGTGACGAATTGCAATTGCTTTAATCTAAATTTAACTTATTCATGAATTTAACAATATAAAGATGACACTATTATAAGCTTAAAATGTGCCTCACTTTCATCAGCAACCTCCGGCTACTGTGTGGGTTAGTGAGAAGAGAGCCACTGCACACATTAATGGTGTTTAAAAGTAGGTATTTAAAAGTGAAACTGAGTTCATCTCTGAGCTTTTTTTCTCCCCAGGGACTGGTGAGAGTGGGAAGAGCACCTTCATCAAGCAGATGAGGATCATCCATGGGACGGGCTACTCCGAGGACGACAAGCGAGGCTTCACCAAGCTGGTGTACCAGAACATCTTCACTGCCATGCAGACCATGATCCATGCTATGGAGACCCTGCAGATCCTCTACAAGTGTGAAGGCAACCAGGTAACCCTTTTGTTGTTTATTCTATACCGACTTTTCCCGTTTTATTGTCAACATTTGGTATTGGTCGCCCACAAGTCTGTTGGTGAGGAGTTTTTGCACCATAATACATTTTATGGACCTGTGTTTTTCTAGACCTTGACACCTTGTAATCTCACCTGGAAAAACTATGAGCATTAGTCATAGCCTCTAGTATCGAGCAGGGATATTCAACCTCGGGTCTGCGGACCACTAGGGGTCTGCGGAGGTACTGCATGAGGTTCCGAAAATAAAAACATAAAAAAGTATATTCCCCCCAAAGTTTTTATGAATATCGCTAGCAATCACATACTAAACACATTTTGAATTACATACCGACAGTATAAAATAGGAGACTCTTATTTCTATTAACTTTAGTTCTCAATTCCTAATATTGAGCGAATTACATTCATTGGAGCTATTTACACTCACTGGAGTACCTGACATAGTCTGTTAAAAAGTACATGTGAGAGCACCAATCGCTGCAAAATAATGAGTAACTATCTACCATGTCTATTCATTTAAAAATGTTGATTAATTCTCCTTGCCATTATCATTCACCTTATTATAAAACATGAAACATATTTCTAACGTATGATTGGGGTCCCTGGGCCGCCGGTTTGGCTGGGTGGGAGTGCCTGGGCAAGAAAAGGTTGAAGACCCCTCGTCTAGGGGCTTTCTGGCAGGTCACATTGTCAGAAAAAACTCCCGACCCTAGCTGTAATGGCCAGGCCCATGTTTGTACAGACCTTTTATTCCTTTCTAGAGGCTCTGTGAGGCTTGTAGTAAGGGGTTAGATGATGCCATTGTGATATATGTAACTTTGTTTACTTTCTGCCTAGCTTGTGATGTCATTAGTTACTGAGCAGGATGACAGACAAGGTCTTGTAAAAGGTACACGTGATTGACTGTTGGCCCACACATAAAGTAGGGAATCTCCACGAGAGAGACAAATATACTTTGCTGACCTTTCTATCCCGCAAAACCTCCATATAATAATCATAGACATTCACTGCTATGTGCTGCCTGCCTCACACTAACACCCATTTCAATTCTAGATAGGTTTGGGGCCAAGCTAACACAATCCCTTGCCTGCCATTTACAAGAATGTGATCACTCAGACAAATGCCTCTCTACATCTCTCAAGTAATGATCTCTTTCCCCTTCTCTTTGTCTTTCTCTCACCTTTTTTAGGGCCATGCAAATATTGTCATTGAAGTGGATGTGGAGAAGATCACGTTTACAAATCCGTACATTGACGCCATTAAGAGTCTATGGAATGACCCAGGGATCCAGGAATGCTATGCTCGGAAGAGGGAATACCAGCTCTCAGACTCTGCCAAATAGTGAGTAAAGCAGTCACCATTACCCGCCTCTAGTCTAGACTGCCAAGCAGTGATTAGACACAGAGACCAGTAAATAACTACTCCCTAACTCTTGCCAAATAGTTTCCCCTGTGTCCAATACCAGTTATGTTAAGAAACATCTCATTCTCATACATAACAGGCTGGGCCGATTTAGGTAAGCAATGAAGAGGTCCAATGACCAGATTGCTTCCTATTGTGATGCTCGGGTGAAAGATTACATATCTTATGACCTCTGTGTTTTTCTGAGAAGTGATATAATGAGTAACAGAACTGTAAACAGAATAATAATGATACTAACCCCAGCCCTCTCATGCCCTTTCAGCTACCTGAATTCACTGGACCGTATAGCTGAGTCATCTTATGTGCCGACCCAGCAGGATGTGCTCAGGGTCCGGGTCCCCACCACAGGCATCATCGAGTACCCCTTTGATCTCCAGAGTGTGGTCTTCAGGTAAACATCCACATAGCCTACTACCGTCTCCCTGTCTGGTGAACACGAGTAATCAAGATTATCCTAGAAGATTAAACTGTTATCAGAGGCATCATTTTGATTTACTCAAATACAAATTGACATTGTTCCATGCTTTACAGTTCAGTACATAGTAATGGCATTTTAATAACTCATCATAACCTATTTAAAAAATAGTTTACTCTGCATTCTCTATACCTGCTTGTTGAGCGTTTTCCCCTAAACCTCATCGTGCTGTGCTGCTGTTCTCAGGATGGTGGATGTGGGTGGCCAGAGGTCCGAGAGGCGGAAATGGATCCACTGCTTTGAGAATGTCACCTCCATCATGTTCCTGGTGGCTCTCAGTGAATATGACCAGGTCCTGGTAGAGTCTGACAACGAGGTGAGTGTGGCCATTGCGGTTTCAACAGTCCAAAGCATTATGATGTTCTTAGAGGACATTGTATCAGTCCACGGCAGCCATGTTGGAGCCTCCCGGATAATGCCAACCAATGATAGTCAGCTAAATATTGACCATTTTAAACTGTGCTAACCAACTGTAATGCTTGAACTCGTGAATGGGGTAGATGGACTGCTAAGAGGCAGAAGCATGACATCTTACTAGAAAGTTGGACAAACTCTCTGCCTCTTGCTATCTCTCTATGACTGGCTCTGTTCTAGTGGAGGAGAGGATCAACCGAGAAAGACAATCAACCAGTCAGTCCTAACACAGAGACACATTGTTCCAGCGCTAATGTTTAATAAGCCACAAACCTGTTATGTGAAGATGACCCAGATTTCCCCAACCCCCCCAGCTGATCTCCATTCATACTCATTCATAGGGTTGAAGTTGGACCTTGCCTGCTCCCAGATCTCTACTTTAGCCAACCCCTCTGACTGTTGTTGCACGACAACTCCGATAGTTGTAGGAGTTGGCTAAATGCACATACAGATCTGGGACCAGCCTACGTGTTCTCTTGAGAATTTTTGTTGTTGTTGAGAATACCCTCCGCACTGTTTGAAAGTTTTTTTTTTTTTTTTTTTGTAACACACCTGCTACTTGAACTGGACTTTGACCAACTCAGGATTTGCGCTCAGTGTTCACCTGCAGGGGGAGCCCTTCAGTCACTGTAACAAATATTGGAACACACTCGAAGCCTGGCTGTTGCACAGTATTTGCATCATGCACAATCACTGCAAAAGTAACTGACCACACTGACTGTGTAGATCAGTGGGTCCAACACCACCTTGATAGAATAAGAAAAAAATGAGTTCAAATACCAGTAATCTCTTTAACATTGTGTGTGTGTTCATTTTCTTTACACAGAATCGAATGGAGGAAAGCAAAGCATTGTTCAGGACAATAATAACCTACCCATGGTTTAAAGATTCCTCCATCATACTATTCTTAAATAAGATTGACTTATTGCAGGAGAAAATCTTGTTCTCACATCTGGTGGATTACTTCCCTGAATATGATGGTAAGAAGTCCTTCTTTTCATGGACGTAATGACAAGAGCTTCATTTCCATGGACCAGCTAAATGTGATAATAAGCTACCAATGCAAAATGGAGTAGCATTCAGTGATTGTATTACTGATATAGTGTATAGATAAAAACACCCGAAATAAACCCTATTAATAGCATACTCACCATAAAGTATTGTATATACGATGTAGCCGTCTAACACCATTTACATGACCTTGCCCCTTATGGCCTATAATCGATCCTTGAAGGTGCAATTTGCTAACTCTTTGTCCCCTGTGGCCACAGAAGGACATTCACAAACAATCATGTTTAAACCTCAAACAGCACACACACTGTTCCAGTTAAGGCAATCGGTGGGCCGTACACTTTCAAAGACCATCCTCTTCAGTCCTGTTGGGCCAATACCTTGTTCCATTAACTGGAAATGAAACCATATTTAATATGTATCGCTTTAGACCGATATAATAGTAATAAAAAAAAAGCATCTGTCGTAATTTCATGCATCATAACTAATCGTATCTCCTCCTCTCAGGACCCCAGCGGGACCCACAGGCAGGAAGAGAATTCATCTTGAAGATGTTTGTGGACCTGAACCCAGATAGCGATAAAATCATCTATTCCCACTTCACCTGTGCCACCGACACGGAGAACATTCGATTTGTCTTTGCTGCTGTCAAGGACTTCATTCTGCAGCTAAATCTCAAGGAGTACAACCTGGTTTAAAGACTCCAGCCGACAGCAGTTACAGACTTTTAATGCAATCTGCTCCAACAGCTGCAGCCAGAGACCAGGGCCCGGAGCCATAGTACAAACTTCTTCACTATGACTGGTTGTCTTCCACTACGCTGAAACCCTACTACCCACAATGGGAGTTGAAGACTGCATCTACAGAGCATTTCCATAAATGGCTGGATTATTTCCAATGGATCAACTGCTCACCCCTGCATTTTGTTTTAAACGGGCATCTTTGATTTTGTTCACGAGGTGTGTCATGATGATGAATAATACGGTGCCTTTTTGAGGAAAGATGATTCTGGTGTACATTGAGAGTTATTAGGAACTCTTTGTAAACCATTCAAAACACATTTATAACAGTGTAAACACACTTCAGATGAGAGTTAAAGTGCTTTGATGTGCCACCTGTCTCTCTGAGGACTGTTGACCCATGGCTCTCTTGTCAGAGAATGTCTGGTTGACATTTAGATAACTGCTATGCAGCTCTTCACCTTATATCCTCCAGCGGGTCACAGTCGTAGTCTATACATTGTTTACGTATTTAAATGAGTAGTCATTCTCTGGGTCAGAGGATAGAATAAACAATCATAATCATCACCTAGGACGTGTAACCTAGCACACAGGTATTATTTGCACAATTGACACATTTTGTTGTTTTTCTATTGGTGTATACATTGTAAGTGGGGCTTATGTGTTGCCAAAATAGTATTACCTCTATTGACTGAATAGCCTGTACTGAAGTGTGAAATCTGAAGCTGTACCACCACATTTTTAGCTGAAATGTGTTTGACTATCAACACTTTGCAGTTGTAATACTGTACACGTCAACTACCAGTGTTATAACATAACTATATTTGCCCCCGCTAAACAGAGCATCATGATACTGTTCCTCATCCAATAAGGGAATGTTATCCACTTAGACAAGGTCTATCGTTGATCCGTGACATTGCTTTTTGTCGGTCCTTTGTATTCTCAGTGGAGATGTACTGTATTGCTTTGGCACAGTTTCAGTTCAGGGACAACTTTGATTAGCATTATTGAGTCACTCTCTGGTTTCAAGATCCTTTGTGAAAAGGGCTGAAAATGATTCCCCATATTGTGTGTGTCTTTCTCGCGCTCTCTCTCTCTCGATATATATATATATATTGCACTTTGTAAATATAAACTGGTACAGTGACTTCCTGTGTGTTCTCTTGTTTCAAGGTCCCGTAAAATGAAAAGTGTTGTAATTCTTACCTGCTGAATGAGAACGTTGGGTCCAATGACCTGCTTTGAACACATGCGTTAATTTCTTGAATCATATATGTAATATGAGAGTACAAATAAATACTAATCAGAAGGTTCTCTGCACTATTTCATTTGTGTCAATCAATCTGTCGTTACGTGCCATTTTTAAAGTCTGTTGAAAATAAAGCATATTTTGCTTTTTTGTCAAATTATTTTTGGAGCAATGTACATGCTTTGAAATTGTGATGGAATAAATCATTCCAATTTACGCAACATCTTTCTCTGTGTTTTTTTGCACTACGGTGTATATTTGTGTGATGATTGCCACAGAATCTATGGCATAGAGGGAATGCCATAGATGGTGTTGGAGGATTACACTGCCACTCATTGTTTGTCATGGGTTTTAATGTCTGCCTGCCTTCTCTCCCAGCTCATCTGTGAGACTTAATGCTCTCTAATCCTTTCAGTGATATCCATCTGGTCAAAGGCAGCATGGCTGCAGGGAGAAATGTACTGCTACTGATTTAGAGAGCGTATTTTCTGTTGTGGATACAATGTGGTTCACATTGACAGGGACATGAGTGTAGGCCTATAGGATGTGTCAGCTTCATATTATTTGCACCAAGGAGACCAGGGTGGCTGCTATCATAGCACTTTCCTGTAGACGTCATAGGGCTAGGCTACTCCTTAGGGCTAGGCTACTCCTTTTATGATGTCCTTGTTTCATTGTTCAACTGGCAGGCACACACACGCCTATAAACCCAATGTGTTTCAAATAGCAACAGATCAACCCAGCCTGTGTGGCACTGGTGAGAAACCTTCCCTACTTGGCACAGAATACATGTGACATAGTGGTCAAATTATAAAGAAATACAACATAACTTTTTGTGGGCGGGTTTAGTTTATACACTACAGGTTTCGTTTACTAACCCAGACAGTATAGGCCCAATAGAGAATGTAGCTTCGGTAATTTACCTCACCTTAACTCACTGGCTTTACCTGCACAGTAGGAATGCCACCCGGTCAGACCGCTCAGCTCTTCATACAGGTAGAATGACTTCTGAATTTTGAAAGGCCACCTGTTACGAGAGAGAGGACGTTCTCTCTCAGGGAGGTCGGTTGAAATAGAAATCATTTATCCATCTACCTCACCTGAAATACGGACAGCTACAACATGGGCGAATGCTGTATGTCAGCTGAAGACTCGGAGAGACTAAGGATACACCAGGAGATTGAGAGACAGCTTCGCCGGGAAAAGAATGAATTTCACCGGGAGAAAAAGTTGTTGCTTTTAGGTGAGTCATGGCGTATGCTATCATGGGTAATTGGTCATTCAGCGGGACCTACTACTTTTTGCGCTTGGTGTGCCTATTCAACGAGGCTAATTCATGTTGACCGAGTTATGACATCAAATAATTGTTATAGGAATAGCATAGATAGCGTTTCCAACAATTATTTGGATCTTGCTGATGAAAATGTGTCTTTCCTCAAGTGTTATAGCCTACCACCCTCCTCTATGCGATGCGCGTTAGTGTAAACCTGGCTATAGATCAGGTATTCCCAAACTGGGGTACGCAATGCCGTCGGGGGTACGCCAAATAAAAATGTGATTCACATTTTTTTTAAACCCCCCAAAAGTATCTTTCTTTTTTTCCTTCACATTTTCAAACAGTCCATTTATATTTTCCAAAGGGGCTATACACTCGGGTGAGTTTTTTTTCTCGCCTGAGTAGCCTCGCTTCACTGCCAAAAATAAATAAAAATTAAACAGCGAAATAACAATATAAATACAGGTTGCCAAGTCAAATAATTAACAATAATTAACATCCAATCACATCAACTGTTACTCTCTCGCGGGAATTCCACTAATTCCATGTTGCCAAACGTTCCTGCTGCTCTTTCAGATTGTTCGAACATTGATAAATGTTTAAAAAAGTAAGGCCTGCATCCATAGAGACACATACCAGCTCTACTGGTAGTACTGCTACTACCAGCAGTACTACACCTGCCACTTTCGACTACACAAATTGTTCTGCTTCCACGAGCACATCCAATGCTAGCATCAGTAATTCTACATTTGTTGTTAGCCCAGCTAGCATGGACACTAGGAATCTGATGCAGCCAAAGAGCTACTGCCCCCTTACCCTGGAAAGCACCGAACAACAGACATGGACGTTGGACCATCGAAGAGGCACAAATATGATGAGAACTACATTGATTTGTGGTTCACTTATATTGGGAGCAGTGCCTTTCTTCAGCCACAGTGTGTTATATGTGTATAAGTACTATCTCACAACTCAATGAAACCTTCACTCTTGCTCCGACATTTAGAAACAAAACATGGCAATTTGAAAAAATAAGCCAAAGGCGTTTTTTGAGCGAGAATTAGATGACTTTCGAGTAGCAACAGATACCATTAATAAGACATGGCTAGAAGTGTCTTATATGGTGAGCTACCGAGTGGCTAGGACAGGCAAGCGCCATACTATTGTGGAGGATTTAATTCTCCCTGCTGCCGCGGAAATGGCTGGGACAATACTGGAGGAAATGGCAAAATAAACTATACAATGACTTCATCAAACAACACTGTTTCATGACACATCAGTGACATGGCAGGAGATGTTTTGAAACAATTACTGCTTCGCATACAAGCCAGTGAATTCTATGCGTTACAGCTGGATGAGTCAACAGACGTGGAGGGCCTGGCTCAGCTCCTGGTGTATGTCCGTCACGTTTATTGGGGGTTAATTAAGGAAGACATCCTCTTCTGAAAACCAGGACAATAGGAGAGGATATATTTAAAGTACTGGATAGCTTTGTGACATCAAATGGACTTTGGTGGGCAAGATGTGTTGGTATCTGTACTGATGGAGCAAAAGCCATGACAGGAAGATATATTGAAGTGGTAACGCGCATGCAAGCAGTTGCTCCCAACGCCACTTGAGTACACTGCAGCATCAACCGAGAGGCTCTTGCTGCCAAGGGAATGCCTGACAGCTTGAAAGATGTTTTGGACACTACATTGAAAATGGCTAAATTTGTTAAAGCAAGGCCACTGAACTCTCGTATATTTTCTGCACTATGCAATGATATGGGCAGCAACCACGTAACGCTTTTACAGCATACAGAAGTGCGCTGGTTATCAAGGGGCAAAGTATTGACACATTTTTTTGAATTGAGAGATGATCTTAAAGTTTTCTTTACTGACCATAATTTTCACTTGTCTGACAACTTGCATGATGACGAGCCAATCTGGGTGATGTTTTTTCTCGCCTGAATCATCTGAATCTAGGATTACAGGGACTTTCCGCAACTATATTCAATGTGCGGGACAAAATAGAGGCTATGAATAAGAAGTTGGAGCTCTTCTCAGCCTGCATTACCAAGGACAACACACAGGTCTTTCCATCATCGTATGATTTTTTTTGTGTGCAAATGAACTCAAGCTTACCGACAATGTCAAATGTGATATAGCGAAGCACCTGAGTGAGTTTGGTGCGCATGTAAGCAGGTACTTTCCCGAAACAGATGACACAAACAACTGGATTCGTTGTTCCTTTCATCCCCTGCCTCCAGTCCTCTACCAATATCTGAACAAGTGAGCCTCATCGAAATTGCAAAAAGTGGTTCTGTGAAAATTGAATTTAATCAGAAGCCACTGCCAGATTTCTGGATTAGGCTGCTCTGAGTATCCTGCCTTGGCAAATCGTGCTGTTAAGACACTGATGCCCTTTGCAACCACGTACCTATGTGAGAGTGGATTCTCGGCCCTCACTAGCATGAAAACTAAATGATTTATGACTGAGGCTCTCTCCAATACAACCCAACATTGCAGAGTTATGTGCATCCTTTCAAGCACACACTTCTCATTAACCTGTGATGAGTTATTCACTATTTTCGAGGAACAAATAAAGTTTTATTTGTAAGATAGCTAAATAAAGAGCAAAATTATTGATTATTATTATATTATTATTTGTGCCCTGGTCCTATAAGAGCTTTTTGTCACTTCGCACGAGCCGGGTTGTGACAAAAACTCACACTCATTCTTATGTTTAATAAATGTATCGTACAGTGTGTGTATGGCAGGCTTACAATGATGGCAACAACATTTTGGGTCCTACATACAATTTAATCGGTCAATAATATCTAACTTGAAATCATGGATGAACAAAACAATTTCATAGTTTGGTAATCCACCATATTAATGTTTATATTCATTTAACTAGAAAAGTCAGATAAGAACAAATTCTTATGTACAATGACAGCCTAGGAACAGTGGGTTAACTGCCTTGTTCAGGCGCAGAATGACAGATTTTTACCTTGTCAGCTCAGGGATTTGATCTAGCAACCTTTCGGTTACTGGTCCAACGCACTAACCACTAGGCTACCTGCCGCCCTAACCTGGATAACGCTGAGCCAATTGTGCGCAGCCCTATGGGACTCCCGATCACAGCTTGGGATACAGCTCGGGATCAAACCAGGGTCTGAAGTGATGCCTCTAGCACTGAGATGCAGTGCATTAGACTGCTGCACCAGTCGGGAGCCCAAAATAATAACCTGGGTGGTTTGAGCCCTGAATGCTGATTGACTGACAACCGTTGTATATCAGACCATATACCAACGGTATGACAAAACATTTTTCTTGACTGCTCTAATTACGTTGGTAACCAGTTTATAATAGCAATAAGGCACCTCAGGTTTTGTTTTGGTATATGGCCAATATACCACGGCTAACGGCTGTATCCAGGCACTCCGCGTTGCATCGTGCATAAGAACAGGCCTTAGCCGTGGTATATTGGCCACCTTATTGCTTAAATATAGGCCTACTGTAAGGTAGCCTACTCTATATTTGAAAGAAACAACGTAGCCTCTAAATGACCTTATTTAGAAATGATACATTTAATTCTTTAGAAATGAGTTCAATATCTAGTCAGTGTATCACCTCTATGTTATAGCTACTGCTACCCTGACAGGACACGTTTTATGTCTCTCTGTTTCCATCATAGTTGTTTTCTGTAGAACCCCTAGACAGCTAAATAGGTGTGAGTCACTCTAAACCCCATTCTCCACATATTTGACGGAAACCTGTTGAACCAGTGAGCGATTGAGCTGGCACTCAGAACAAGGCTACACCGTTTGCCTTGGTGATTTTCGCCCGGGAAAAAGATCAGGAATACCATAAGTATTATTGGCAGAGTAATTACAGTCAGGCAGAATAACAGTGGGCTACATTTTATTGATATTACTGTGTATCTCAGAATGATGTAGTTTCAATGTACTGTGCAAAATGTGTGTGAATGTGTCGCCTACTGATTGGTGAGTGGTCCTTATCATTCATCGAACAAGCTACTTGGAGAGTACCGATGACCAAGAAGCACCTATTAAAAGTCTCCCATCCTATCATTACACGTATCTATTAGCTGAGTCACCTGCATCTCGCTTCTATCCGCACGGGGAAAGAACATCTAGCACATTTTCACTCCCTGATCAGCAGATATGGATATGTGTGGTATGTTGACCTGTGGCAGTAGTTGGTCCCGGTTTGCAGTTGAATGCAACAGTCATGAGGCTAGTAGGTCAACAAGAGAGTGATTATACTGTTCGAATTTCTCACAGTTAAATAATGACTAACCACACCCTCCGGAATCCAGAGTGGCGCAGTGGTTTAAGACACTGAATCTCAATGCAAGAGGCGTCACTGCAGTATCTGAATCCAGGTTGCATCACATCCCGACTGTGATTGGGAGTCCCACAGGGTGGCGCATAACTGGCCCGGTGTCGTTAACTTCAATTTAAAAATGTAAAAAATGATTGTAATAGCTATATGAAGGCCTACTGCACTACTGCAAAAGTCAATTTACTACTTAATATCAAAAAATGGATTGTTCTTAGGCTATTTTAGGACGCGTTAAGCATTACATTGAAGAAAGGTCTCACCTTCTCTCTTTTTTTTTACCCCATTTTTTTCTCCAATTTCGTGGTATCCAATTATTAGTAGTTAATGTCTTATCTCATCGCTACAACTCCCGTACGGGCTCGGGAGAGATGAAGGTTGAGAGCCATGCGTCCTCCGAAACACAAGCCGCACTGCTTCTTAACACAGCGCGCATCCAACCCGGAAGCCAGCTGCACCAATGTGTCAGAGGAAACACCGTACACCTAGCGACCTGGTCATCATGCACTGCGCCCGGCCCGCCACAGGAGCCACTAGTGCGCGATGTGACAAGGATAACAGTAAATTACACCCACATGTTGCACACACATTCTCTCTCTCTCTCTCTCTCTCTCTCTCACACACACACACACACACACACACACACACACACACACACACACACACACACACACACACACACACACACACACACACACACACACACACACACACAGACGAATGTCTCTCCTTTTCCAGGGACTGGTGAGAGTGGAAAGAGCACCTTCATCAAACAGATGAGGATCATCCATGGGACGGGCTACTCGGATGCAGACAAGCGAGGCTTCACCAGGCTGGTTTACCAGAACATCGTCAATGCTGTTCAGAACATGATCCAAGCCATGAAGACCCTACAGATTGATTTTAAAGATCACCAGAACATTGTAAGCAGCTTGTCAACAGATTCAATGGCAGCTTGTGTTATAAATTGGCTTGTTGGTTCACAATATCCATTTCCTGGAACATCTACTCGGTGAATGGGTTTGTATTGCCATGTCTGAAGCTGTCTGTCTGTGTGTGTGTGTTCTAGAGCCATGCAGACAGACTGAGCATGGTGAAGGCAGATCTAGTGACCATACTGGAGCCATGGCAGGTGGATGCCATCAGGAGACTGTGGAGCGACCAGGGAATTCAGAAGTGCTACGAGCGCAAGCGAGAGTACCAGCTCTCTGACTCTACCAAATAGTGAGATTTGCCTATAGTCTTCACCAACTTACTCAGACTAAGCTAAGGTAGACATAAATGTACACCTAACAAGTCCCAGCTTCCTGATTTTGCCAAATAGTGAGATTTGTCATGTTTATCGATTTTCTTAGACCAAGCATATATAGATAGATAGCTAGATAGGTAGATAGATAGAGATAGATAGACTACTGTTCAAACGTTTGGGGTCACTTAGAAATGTCCTTGTTTTCCTGGCCAATAAAAAGAAAATATTAAGATGGTCAAAAGAACACAGACACTGGACATAGGAAGATTGGAAAAAAAGTGAAATGGACAGATGAATCTAAGTTTGCGGTGCTGGATCACAAAGAAGAACATTTGTGAGATGCAGAAAAAATGAAAAGATGCTGGAGGAGTGCTTGACACCATCTGTCAAGCATGGTGGAGGCAATGCGATGGTCTGGGTCTGGGATGGTCTGATGGTCTTTGGTGGTGGTAAAGTGAGAGATCTGTACAGGGTAAAAGGGATCTTGAAGAAGGAAGGCTATCACTCCATTTTGCGACGCCATGCTATACCCTGTGGACAGTGCTTAATTGGACCTAATTTCCTCCTATTTAAGGACAACTATTTAGGGAAGAAGCAGTCAGCTGGTATTCTGTCTATAATGGAGTGACCAGCACAGTCACCGGATCTCAACCCTATTGAGCTGTTGTGGGAGCAGCTTGACCATATGAAGCGCACATCAAGCCAATCCAACTTGTGCGATGAGCTTCAGGAAGCATGGGGTGAAATCTCTTGAGATTACCTCAACAAATTGACAACTAGAACGCCAAAGGTCTGTAAGGCTGTAATTGTTGCAAATTGAGGATTATTAGACGAAAGCAAAGCTTGAAGGACACAATTATTTCAATTAAAAATCATTATTTATAACATTGTCAACATCTTGACTATATTTCCTATTCATTTTGCAACTCATTTCATGTATGTTTTCATGGAAAACAAGGACATTTCTAAGTGACCCCAAACTTTTGAACGGTAGTGTGTGTATATATATATATATAAATAAAGATAGATATTAATACGCACTCCACAATAAGTCAGGTATCTAGCTAGGGTGTTTAGCAAAGTATATGCCATTGCCAACTCATTTTATTGTTATTTTCATGTCAGTTACCTGAGTGATCTGGACAGAATCACTGCCCCCTCATACCTCCCCACCCTGCAGGACATCCTGAGGGTCAGGGTCCCCACCACAGGCATCATAGAGTACCCATTTGACCTCAAGACTGTCATCTTCAGGTAAATGTCCATTGGAGTAATGGTGTCAGAGCCTTGTAAATTTGGATCTGTGAAAGCTATGTCCTGTAGTTGTCTATGTCCTGTAGAACCCTAGCTTCTACTTATTTAGTCATGTTAGATCAGTGATTACTTCGAGGAAGGGTGGAGGAAATTAGGAATGCAAGTATTCCCATGTCAGCATTTCAAATGACACCCTACAAGTTGTGCCTTATAGGGGGAATAGAGTGTCATTTGACATTTTCCCCATGTTGTCTTGATCAGGCTGGTGGATGTGGGAGGTCAAAGGTCAGAGAGGAGGAAGTGGATCCACTGTTTTGAGAGGGTCACCTCCATCATCTTCCTGGTGGCCCTCAGTGAATACGACCAGGTCCTCTATGAGAGTGCCAACGTGGTGAGGATAAACACTTTGACTCGAAGGGGCCTCTTAAGTCTCACCATTCTACCACTAACAAACAGAAAAGTAGCTGTTTCTTCACACAACAGTAGGCAAGTGTCAAAGTTTTGCTCTTTATATGTGATGGAGTGTGGATTTCTTTCCCTCCCAGAATCGACTAGAGGAGAGCAAAGCCCTGTTTACAACCATCATCACATACCCCTGGTTCCAGGAATCCTCCATCATCCTCTTCCTAAACAAAGCTGATCTTCTAGAAGAAAAGATCTACCACTCCAACCTGGCAGACTACTTCCCAGCGTTCACAGGTTAGTACACTAGACTAGTTAGTACAATGGTTAGTTATACATGTATGTGTGTATAAGCTATAGGCTACTCCAACCTTACAGACGACTTCCCTAAGTACTATTGTTAGTCATGCCTTGATATGTGTGTGAATATCATCTATCTGTCGCATTCATAGTTGTGGTTAATTCCATCTAAATTCCTTGGAATTGGAACTGGAATTGACCCCAAATCTAACTGGATTATAGGCTGCATGAAATGATTCCTAAGGCTCTAGTTTAACAAACCTAAGATGCTGACCACACCGCTCATGCGCGTGTTGATTTTGTCCACCCATACCAGACGCCATAAGGACACGCAGGTTGAAATATCAAAACAAACTTTGAACCAACTATATTCATTTGGGGACAGGTCGAAAAGCATAAGCATCGTTTCTAGTAATCTCTCCTCCTTTAGGCTTCTTCTTCTTTGTACATTATACAGTGAGGCAAAAAAGTATTTAGTCAGACACCAATTGTGCAAGTTCTCCCACTTAAAAAGATGAGAGGCCTGTAATTTTCATCATAGGTACACTTCAACTATGACAGACAAAACGAGGGGGAAAAAAACAGAAAATCATATTGTAGGATTTTTTAATGAATTTATTTGCAAATTATGGTGGAAAATAAGTATTTGATCACCTACAAACAAGCAAGATTTCTGGCTCTCACAGACCTGTAACTTCTTCTTTAAGAGGCTCCTCTGTCCTCCACTCGTTACCTGTATTAATGGCACCTGTTTGAACTTGTTATCAGTATAAAAAACACCTGTGTCCCCCTGCTTAAACCAGTACATGCCCAGGCCCGTCTGAAGTTTGCTAGAGAGCATTTGGATGATCCAGAAGAAGATTGGGAGAATGTCATATGGTCAGATGAAACCAAAATATAACTTTTTGGTAAAAACTCAACTTGTCGTGTTTGGAAGACAAAGAATGCTGAGTTGGATCCAAAGAACACCATACCTACTGTGAAGCATTGGGGTGGAAACATCATGCTTTGGGGCTGTTTGTCTGCAAAGGGACCAGGACGACTAATCCGTGTAAAGGAAAGAATGAATGGGGCCATGTATTGTGAGATTTTGAGTGAAAACCTCCTTCCATCAGCAAGGACATTGATGATGAAACGTGGCTGGGTCTTTCAGCATGACAATGATCCCAAACACACCGCCCGGGCAATGAAGGAATGGCTTCGTAAGAAGCATTTCAAGGTCTTGGAGTGGCCTAGCACAAGTCTGTGTTGCCCAGCAACAGCCCCAAAACATCACTGCTCTAGAGGAGATCTGCATGGAGGAATGGGCCAAAATACCAGCAACAGTGTGTGAAAACCTTGTGAAGACATTTGACCTCTGTCATTGCCAACAAAGGGTATATAACAACGTATTGAGATAAACTTTTGTTATTGACCAAATACTTATTTTCCACCATAATTTGCAAATAAATTCAGAAAAAATCCTGCAATGTGATTTTCTGGATTTTCTTTTCTCATTTTGTCTGTCATAGTTGAAGTGTACCTATGATGAAAATTACAGGCCTCTCTCATCTTTTTAAGTGGGAGAACTTGCACAATTGGTGGCTGACTAAATACTTTTTTTGCCCCACTGTATGTGTGGGATCAATATCATGCTAAATGTATTGTGAACACACAATATGTAAATCCACAAATGTAAATCACCAATCCAAATGTAAATCACTTTCCACAAATGTAAATCACTTTCCACAAACAAACACCTTTTTATTTGTATGCCATTTCCAAGGGCCTTAAGTAAAATGACTGCCATAAAGATTTGCACATAGGAGAGATATGCGCAAACATGACAGCTATTGCAAACCTGCAACTCCATATTTGGAAGCGCTTAGGTCACTTGACTTTTGGCAGGAATTTGATGACAAGAAAAATACAAAAAGTTCTCACGCGTAGAAAGCGATTTGTAGTCGTAGAAGAAAGGTTATCACGTGTAGAAAGCGATGCCTCTCCTGGGGAAACGGTTAGAGGCCTCAGGAATACTTGTCTCCTTAATCATCTGTGCAACATGAGACAGCAGATGGATTATAATCACTTACAATGTATGTCATATATTTCACATTTAGTGGTGCTATCACACTGGCCAGCTAATTCAACTCTTTGGGCAATGAACGGGTGTACACCGCAATAGTGTTGCAATATAGAGTATATAGAGTAATCTAGGGCTAGGATTTCGATTATTTACGTTAGACATACTATGGTTACACATGGTTAACATACTATCATTTCTGCAGCATTGAAAGGCAGGCATCAACATGGTTGAACGAGAGGCTGCCAGCGATTTATAAGTACAAACTTTTTTTCTACGACTAGAATTCACTTTCAATGCGTGAGAACTTGTCTTTTTCTCGTTGTCAAATCCCTGCCGAAAGTCAGGTGACCTAAGGGCTTCCAAATGTGGAGCTGCTTTGCAATATCTGTCATGTTTGCGCATATCTGTAAATCTTTATGGCAGTCATTTTACTTAAACAACAACAAAAATACATCGCAAGGATAAAAAGGACACAGCACATTGCCGTTGAACCAGCCTTCATTATAGTAGGCCTAGTTTTAAAGTAGCCTTGAACATATGAATTGGAAAATAAGCAATAGTTAAGCAGAAAATTCACTGGTATTCACCAAGGTTCTTATCTCTCATTTCATGATGGGCATGGACACATGTATCCTACGTCATGGAGGGAGTTTTACACAAGTCCAAAATGGGAGCTGAGCTGCATTGCTAAAATAATGTAAGCCTGCCTACAATACATAGGTAAAAACAGAATGTCAGCTCACTGTTTTGCTCCTCTCGAACTTGATATTTTAATAAAGATTTGGAGATTTGCTATTTAGTATTTTATTAGCAAAAGCAACAGCAACAGCTACTCTTCCTGGGGTCCACATGAAACATGACATAATACAGAATGACATAATACAGAACATCAATAGTCAAGAACAAGGACAGAACTACATAAATTAAAAAAGGCACATGTAGCCTACATATCAATGCATACACACAAACTATCTCGGTCAAATAGGGGAGAGGCGTTGTGCCGCGAAGTGTTGCTTTATCTGTTTTTTGAAATCAGGTTTTCTGTTGATTTGAGCAATATGATATAGAAGGAAGTTCCATGCAATAATGGCTCTATATAATACTGGAGGCTTTCTTTAATTTGTTCTGGATTTGGGGACTGTGAAAAGACCCCTGCTGGCATGTCTGGTGGGATACGTGTGTGTGTCAGAGCTGTGTGTAAGTTGACTATGGAAACAATTTGGGATTTTCAACACATTAATGTTTCTTATAAAAAGAAAAAGTGCTGTAGTCAGTCTCTCCTCAACTCTTAGCCAAGAGAGACTGGCATGCATAGTATTTATATCAGCACTCTGATTACAATTAAGAGCAAAACGTGTCGCTCTGTTCTGGGCCAGCTGCAGCTTAACTAGATCTTTCCTTGCAGCACTGGACCACACGACTGGACAATATTCAAGATTAAACAAAAATAGAGCCTGCAGAACTTGCTTTTTGGAATGTGGTGTCAAAAAAGCAGAGCATCTCTTTATTACAGCTAGACCTCTCCCCATCTTTACAACCATTGAATCTATATGTTTTGACCATGACAGTTAACAATCTAAGGTAATGCCAAGTAATTTAGTCTCCTCAACTTGTTCAACAGCCACACCATTCATTACCAGATTCAGCTGAGGTCTAGCACTTAAGGAATGATTTGTACCAAATACAATGCTCTTAGTTTAGAGATGTTCAAGACCAGTTTATTACTGGCCATCTATTCCAAAACAGACTGCAACTCTTTGTTAAGGGTTTCAGTGACTTCATTAGCTGTGGTTCCTGATGCGTATATGGTTGAATCATCACCATACATGGCTACACATGCTTTGTTTAATGCCAGTAGCAGGTCATTGGTAAAACATAGAAAATAGTAGAGGGCCTAGAGAGCTGCCCTGTGGTACACCACACTTTACATGTTTGACATTAGAGAAGCTTCCATTAAAGAAAACCCTTTGAGTTCTATTAGATAGATAGCTCTGAATACACATTATATGGCAGATGTTGAAAAGCCATAGCGATACGTTTTTTGGTCAATAATATAAAAGGCTGCACTGAAATCTAAGCTCCCACAATCTTCTTATTATCAATTTCTTTCAACCAATCATCAGTCATTTGTGTTAGTGCAGTAGATGTTGAATGCCCTTCTCTATAAGCATGCTGAAAATCTGTTGTTAATTTGTTTACAGAGAAATAGTATTGTATTTGGTCAAACAATTGTTTCCAACAGTTTGCTAAGAGATGTATTTCCAAGTGGTCTAAAGAGCCAAACAGTTTATCAACAGTCTTGACTACTTGGGGATTGCATTGGGCAGGACAAAAAAAACGCCCTTCATTGAGAGGAGGGGAGGCTATGTTTGGTTTTTAATCAAACAAAACAGGGACAAAACACATGTTTTTTATGTTTCTAAATACAAACTATACAGGCACCAAAAGCACGTTACTGTTTTTCCATGCGCATATGGGCAGTGTACATCACGGCTGGGTAGACTCTGTTTCTGGTTTCAAAATGAATACCGTAACCAACCGCGTTACAGCTAAAACCAACTTTTGGTTGGTCTTAAATATCCCTACCTGCGCTGCCTGAAATTAGCACTTCGGATCATGTTTTTACGGACACATCTGAAATATTTCCACCCCTCCCATCTGAGTGCGAGCGAGCTGTAATAAGACAGGTCAATTATCAATTGTTGCGCAACAGTTTGAAAATAGCAGAGCACTGGCTTTAACCAAGCCAGCCAGCCAGTCAGCAACAGGTTGAAATTGCCAACGAACGTGTGTTTGAACACTAGCGGCGTCTTAATGCCAGATGAAAATAGAGCCCCTAGTGTATTTTACGTACGTTATTTTTTTCATACATTTCTTCTTTAAAAGGTCCCCGGAAAGATGCAGAGTCTGCTAAGAAGTTCATCCTGAATATGTACAAAGAGCAACATATGGGGCGTCACAAATCCCTGTACAACCACTTCACCTGTGCAACGGACACAGAAAACATCAGAGTTGTCTTCAAAGCAGTCAAAGACACCATCTTCAGAGAAAACATGACTAAGTACAACCTGGGTTAGGGGTTTAGGACTCGTGTGATTTCAGATCTGTATATGGTGCAATTTCACTTCCGATTTACAGTTTTGGTACAGACATTTAAGTAACTGTGGTCTTAAATTATACACTTATTTTTTACGATAACAAAGCCAGGGATCACAGTCATAGCACCAACAGAAGCACATAAGAATTGTTTTAATATAATAATTTCAAAACGTTAGAATCGTAACAACTCCTGAACATCTTCCATGTTACAAGATGGATGGTATCAGTAGACTATCCCATCTGTATGACATAACTACTGATGAGAGAAATACCCAGAGGAATGTTGTGGACCCTGAATCTCTGCCTGGGGTTCCTGCCATTAAGAGTTCCTTGGTTTATATTTGTGTTGTAATGTCATGTGTGTGTTTCATATATATGTTTCATGATTTACACTTTCCTTATTTTTAGGTCTTTTTAAAACTTTAAATTAATGATTAACTCTAGTCATTCAAAGGATTCTGGAGCGGTCAATAGTTTGTTGTAGTTTGTTAATGTGTGTGTTAGCAATAAATCATTCAAATCTACCTTTTGGAGAGTTCTGTCATACTCATTTCAGACAGGACAGAGATAGAAATAGAGAAATAATGCATGGTTTAATACAGTAATAGTTTATGATAGCCTATGTAATATAATACAGTTGAAGTTGGAAGTTTACATACATTTAGGTTGGAGTCATTAAAACTCGTTTTTCAACCACTCCATACATTTCTTGTTAACAAACTATAATTTTGGCAAGTCGGTTAGGACATCTACTTTGTGCATGACACATTTTCGAGACCTCCACAAGTCTGGTTCATCCTTGGGAGCAATTTCCAAACGCCTGAAGGTACCACGTTCATCTGAACAAACAATAATACGCATGTATAAACACCATGGGACCACGCAGCCGTCATACCTCTCAGGAAGTAGACGCGTTCTGTCTCCTGGAGATGAAGGTCCTTCAGTGCGAAAAGTGCAAATCAATCCCAGAACAACAGCAAAGGACCTTGTGAAGATGCTGGAGGAAACAGGTACAAAAGTGTATATCAACAGTAAAATGAGTCCTATATCAACATAACCTGAAATGCCGCTCAGCAAGGAAGACGCCGCTGCTCCAAAACCGCCATAAAAAAGTCAGACCTCGGTTTGCAACTGCACATGGGGACAAAGATGGTACTTTTTGGGGAAATGTCCTCTGGTCTGATGAAACAAAAATAGAACTGTATGGCCATAATGACCATTGTTATGTTTGGAGGAAAAATGGGAAGGCTTGCAAGCCGAAGAACACCATCCCAACCGTGAAGCACGGGGGTGGCAGCATCATGTTATGGAGGTGCTTTGCTGCAGGAGGGACTGGAGCACTTTTCAAAATAGATGGCATAATGAGGCAGGAAAATGATGTGGATATATTGAAGCAACATCTCAAGACATCAGTCAGGAAGTTAATGCTTGGTCGCAAATGGGTCTTCCAAATGGACAATGACCCCAAGCATACTTCCAAAGTTGTGGCAAAATGGTTACGGACAACAAAGTCAAGGTATTGGAGTGGCCATTACACCAGCTCTGTCAGGAGGAGTGGGCCAAAATTCACCCGACTTATTGTGGGAAGCTTGTGGAAGGCTACCTGAAGTGTTTGACCCAAGTTAAGCAATTTAAAGGCAATGCTACCAAATGCTTTTTGAGTGTATGTAAACTTCTGATACACTGGGAATGTGATGAAATAAATAAAAGCTGAAATAAATCATTCTCACTACTATTATTCTGACATTTCACAATCTTAAAATGAAGTGGTGATCCTAACTGACCTAAGACAGGGAATCTTTACTAGGATTCAATGTCAGGAATTGTGAAAAACTGAGTTTAATGCATTTGGCTAAGGTGCATGTAAACTTCCGACTTCAACTGTATATAATGGAAGGGTTATAATATTGAATATTGCCAGTCACCTTATTATTTGCTTTGTGAATAACCCAGATTGTGTGTTCATTAATTACTGTATACAGTACTCCCAGTTCTTTGTCTGACACTCCCTCTTTTGCACACACCCACTTGCGTACACACACACACACAGGTGTGGCGGTGGCAGGACGTTGTGGCAACGAACTTTGTGCCAAACAGGTAAAGCTCCTTTCTCACCCTCTTCCCGTTTAACTGGTGAGACTGAGACCAATAACAGAGGTGAGTGACTAAGCAAACAAACATGCACCTGTCCAAAGAGGATCTCCACAGGGAAAGGTGTTCCAACCATGTAGAAGGAAGGTTTATGGTTTACTAACCAGTGTGTGCGACTATTTAATGCACAGAATATTAGATAGTGTTACCTAGTGTTGATTTTTCAGTGTTACATTTCTAGTGTTGATTCATGTGTTAAATTAACGTTGTAAGTGTTGGTGTAAATAACCAGTATTAAACCAAAACCAAGCATTTCCCAGCATGCTATATTGAAGGCTGATTTTTTTTATTGCTTATGTCAACAACTACGTTTTTGCATGTACATTGATTGATTATGCCTCTGAAATAAACTCAGCAAAAAAAGAAACATCCATTCTTCAGGACCCTGTCTTTCAAAGGTATTTTGTAAAAATCCAAATAACTTCACAGATCTTCATTGTTGTTGATCTTCATGCTTGTTCAATGAACAATAAACAATTAATAAACATGCACCTGTGGAACAGTTGTTAAGACCCTAACAAATGGTAGGCAATTAAGGTCACAGTTATGAAAACTTAGGACACTAAAGAGGCCTTTCTACTGACTGAAGAACACCAGAAGAAAGATGCCCAGGGTCCCTGCTCATCTGCGTGAATGTACCTTAGTACTGCAGATGTGGCCAGGGCAATAAATTGCAATGTCCGTTCTGCGAGATGCCTTAGACAGCGCTAAAGGAAGATAGGACGGACAGTGGTTCGTCCTCACAGTGGCAGACCACGTGTAACAACACCTGCACAGGATCGGTACATCCGAACATCACACCTGCGGGACAGGTACAGGATGGCAACAACAACTGCCCAAGTTACACCAGGAACTCACAATCCCTCCATCAGTGCTCAGACTATCCACAATAGGCTGAGAGACGCTGGACTGAGGGCTTGTAGGCCTGTAGGCCTGAGGGCTTGTAGGCCTGACATCACCAACAACAATGTTGCCTATGGGCACAAACCCACCGTCGCTAGACCAGACAGGACTGGTAAAAAGTGCTCTTCACTGACGAGTCGCGGTTTTGTCTCACCAGGGGGGATGGTCGGATTCGCGTTTATCGTCGAAGGAATGAGCATTACACCGAGGCCTGTACTCTGGAGCGGGATCGATTTGGAAGTGGATGGTCCATCATGGTCTGGGGCGGTGTGTCACAGCATCATCGGAAGCTTGTTGTCATTGCAGGCAATCTCAACGCTGTGCGTTACAGGGAAGATATCCTCCTCCCTCATGTGGTACCCTTCCTGCAGGCTCATCCTGACATGACCCTCCAGCATGACAATGTCACAAGCCATACTGCTCGTTCTGTGCGTGATTTCCTGCAAGACAGGAATGTCAATGTTCTGCCATAGCTGGCGAAGAGCCCGTATATCAATCCCATTGAGCACGCCTGAGACCTGTTGGATTGGAGGGTGAGGGCTAGGGCCATTCCCCCCAGAAATGTCCAGGAACTTGCAGGTGCCTTGGTGGAAGAATGGGGTGACATCTCACAGCAAGAACAGGCAAATCTGGTGCAGTCGATGAGGGGGAGATTCAATGCAGTACTTAATGCAGCTGGTGGCCACACCAGATACTGACTGTTACTTTTGATTTTGACCCCCTCCCCCGCTTTTTTCAGGGACACATTATTCCATATCTGTTAGTCACATATCTGTGGAACTTTTTCAGTTTATGTCTCAGTTGTTGTATCAGCATCCTGGAGTCGCCAGCATCCTGGAGTTGCCTCTTCACGGTTGACGTTGAGACTGGTGTTTTGTGGGTACTATTTAATGAAGCTTCCAGTTGAGGACTTGTGAGGCATCTGTTTCTCAGACTAGACACTAATGTACTTGTCCACTTGCTCAGTTGTGCACCGGGGCCTCATCCTCCACTTTCTATTCTGGTTAGAGCCAGTTTGCGCTGTTCTGTGAAGGGAGTAGGAGACAGCATTGTACGAGATCTTCAGTTTCTTGCCAATTTATCACTTGGAATAGCCTTCATTTCTCGGAACAAGAATAGACTGACGAATTTCAGAAGAAAGTCTTTGTTTCTGGCCATTTTGAGCCTGTAATCGAACCCACAAATGCAGATGCTCCAGATGCTCCAACTAGTCTAAATAATGCCCATTTTATTGCTTCTTTAAATCAGAACAACAGTTTTCAGCTGTGCTAACATAATTGCAAAAGGGTTTTCTAATGATCAATTAGCCGTTTAAAATTATAAACTCGGATTAGTTAACACAACGTTCCATTGGAACACAGGAGTAATGGTTGCTGATAATGGGCCTCTGAATGCCTATGGAGATATTCCATTAAAAATGTGTCATTTCCAGCTACAATAGTTTTTTACAACATTAACAATGTCTACACTGTATTTCTGATCAATTTGATGTTATTTTAATAGACAAAAAATGTGCTTTTCTTTCAAAAACAAGGACATTTCTAAGTGACCCCAAACTTTTGATACGGTAGCGTATTTTTTTTTTATATACATTTGCTAACATTTCCTTTTGCTTTATCATTATGGAGTATTGTGTGTCGATTGATGAGGGGAAAAAACTATTTAATCAATTTTAGAATAAGGATGTAAAATTCCAGGGGTCTGGGATACTTTCCTAATGCACTGTATATTGAATGTCTTGTAAATAGTACTGGCAAGGAATTCATTGTAATTCTACTGTATTCATTAGCTTCCTTTCAACTCATTGTTTCTCTTTTAGCCCTGAGGGATAATAAAACCTCTTTCAGCTGTCCAAATTTTACACATCTCCTCTCAGTTGGCCTCAAATAATAACACTCACACTCACAGCTGCACTGCCAGAACCAGCTGCTGCACAGAGCTGTAGAAGCAGGTGATTGGCCTTATTTGGAGCTTGCCTGGGTCATGTGACCACAAAATGGTGGAAGCTGTTAGCTTTTTCTAAGCTGAGCATCTCTACCAAGAGCCTGGGAAGAAGAGAGAAAAAGTGTGAGATACAGCTGAAATACATCCATGCTCTAAGACAGAGAAGGACAGAGATTCCTGTGCCCCAGTAGTGGTGAGTAGATGGATTTAATGTGATGAAAAATAAAGAAAAAGGAGAAGAGAGACGTATTTATTTTATAGAGACAGGAAGAGATAATGGAGAGGGAGGGGCTGCTGTCATCAGCACTGTGGTCCTGTACTGCACTATGTATGAGGTGGCTCAGCATCCTCCCTGGAGCAAAGCAGCTGATGCCGATCTTGTTATACCTATCGTATGCATGCACGTGTGTGTGTCTGTGTGTGTGATTCAGCATCAGCAGAAGCTTATGTAATTCATCATTGCTGTTCAGAAATCAGCTATTCTGATCAGCGTTTTTCTTTTTGTCGTATTTGCTAATGCAATCAGATTCGTCTTCTCCCATCTGAAAAAGAAACCAGGATCATTTAATGTGCGTGAGTGCACGTGTCGGTTGGTTTACTTACATCTGTGCCCAATCTGTGCTCGAGTAAGCGTGTGGACATTTGAGTCAGCAGATGAGAGACGGAGGAGAGCGAGAGAGAGAGAGAGAGAGAGAAGGGGCTGCTGATGCTGTAACAGCCTTACCCTCTTCCCTCCCCATCCATCTCTCCGCCTCCTGCTAGAATAGATGGATTATTCACAGCGGAGAGATCTGATGACCTTTATCCTCAACACTCCTCCCACTGCTCTCCCTCTCTCCCCCTCTGCTGTGGTCATTGAAATCATCCCGGTAGCAATGATAGAGACACAGTCCTGACAGTGTGCCTGTAGGAAATGGCTTGCATGTGACTGTGTACTGTACAATACTGCCAACTGAGTTCACTCATTTCTGTGTGTGTGTGTGTGTGTGTGTGTGTGTGTATGAACAGACTAACACAACGCAGTCAGGCTCTCACTGGTATGCTGTATTGAGTCCTAGATTAGGGACTGTTGTGTATGATGATTCTCTACAGCAATGTAGAGGTTGAAGGACCACAGTAGGGGGGATTGTGTCTGTGTAACCTGTCAGAGTTCAAATTCTATTTGTTCCTTGTGGTGCAAACCGCACACACACACACACACACACACACACACACACACACACACACACACACACACACACACACACACACACACACACACTTGCCTCTCCTGTGTTTATTGGGTCTGTATTCAGTGTGTCACTGGTCTGCTATGTGTTGTCTTAATGTCCCCCTGGGTGATGAAGGGATGGACCTGGCGTCTCACAGTAAGGCGACCTCCGAGGGGGCCGAGGGCAGACCAGGTGAGCCTCAAACCACCGGCAACTCCGTATGGGATGAGGGGTTGTTATGCCGTCATTACTCTGCGGCTGCCTGCAGAACTAAGCTGTCAGTTAATTAGACACGCTCTCACATTCACATGCAGCACCATGATGAGGTTAGTTACTCACACAGGCATTAACTCATTCATAATACGTACACATAAGCTACTTACAGCTATATCATGTTAAGGTCCAGCTGTTTTTCATCTTTAGCACAGGTTGGTAGCTTTTAAGAGGACAACTAGCCAAAATGCCATAACCCTACACTCCATGGAGAGTATGGAGAGTCAGCAAATGTTAGAAGGCTTCATATATATATATATAGAGCCTTCTAACATTTCCACTGACTCCTCCCCTTCCTTCCCTCTAGCCCCTCCCAATTCGCTGCCCCTGCAGGGTGCTCCAGGTGGCCCGTCCCAGAGGAAGAAGCTCTCCGCCCCATGTATCAGCCTCTCATTGGACCAGAGCGAGGACGACGCCCTAGAGACGCCCGAAGACCTTGACATTAACGTGGACGACCTGGACACGCCCGATGACGCAGACTATCTGGACTACACCGACAATGAGCTGGACTGGGAGGGTTAGTCAGTCTAGGACCTCCATACTCAACTGGCAGACCGCGGTCCGGATCTGAACCCAGAATGGGATCAATACGGACCAAGGGTCCCGACACCCACTTTTTTATTTTTTTACTCGGTTGGGCTTCGACCCTAGTATCACATTAACACACAAAATACATGCAAAATGTGTAGAATTACGGGAAATTAGCTTTAAAATTGCAACATTTTCTCTCCGCCAACAAGAGGGGTCACATTGGTTTCGAGGTGGAGGTTTGTTATGTTGATAAATTACCAAATCCATCCAGACCTTTGCCATATAGGACATTTGTGTCACCGGACGTTCTCAAATAGTACTTGAGTACCCCTGGTCTAGGAGTACGTCCCAAATGGACCTCTATAGTGCACTTATGTAGAGCTATTTCAAACACAGACTAATACACTAAATAAGATATTACGCCCCTTGGAAGCTGGAACTTCAATGAAAATGTTATTCCTTATACTTAATTTCTCTGTAATCATATTTCTGCTGTGTAGATTAGAAATCAATTTATAGTGCATCTGGTTTTTGTAATAGCTGTGTTTCTGCCTTTTGCCCCAAACCAGAACCCCCAACAGGGGAGAAGGAGCCGTGCGAGCCGATTCCCACATGTAGCACGGAGGAAGAGCGTCAGGATGGGAAGCTGTGTAGGGCAGTGGTCATCGGAGAGCAGGAACACCGCATCAACATGAAGATCATTGAGCCCTACCAGAGAGTTATCTCCCATGGAGGTACAGGACAGTTCTGGTCGTTGTTCTCCGTTTTATTTGATTTTATAGACCTTCTCTTGCCTCCTTTCTCTTGATGGCGTCTTCCATACAAAATATATTTTAATCTCATAGAACGTAATAGGGTTTAATTGCAGGATAATACATTAAAAGGGCTAATCAGACACACAGTGATATATACTGATGGCAGACGACAGAGAAAAACAAACAAAACAGAAAAAGGAAACAGCCAAACACCACACCCCAGCACTAAGCCTCTCGACAGGGCGCTCTTAGAAACTGTTGTGGTGTGGGTGATATGTGAATATTTCTTTACAAGTTTTGGGTTTCCTTCATCAGGGTACTATGGAAATGGAGTGAACGCCATCATAGTGTTTGCGGCATGTTTCCTCCCTGACAGCGACAGTGAGGACTACCATGAAATCATGGAGCATCTCTTCCTGTGAGTTACACCTAGAATCCTCCTCATCCTCAGAACTCCTGACTTGAATCTACTTCCTGGTCTGAACCCCACAACTTACCCCTGACAAATACACCTTTCATTGAAAAGCTCTTAAAGGATATATTGCATGTATAGTTCTTAAGTAAGTCTGTACCCCCCCCCCCCCCCAAGTCCCTTAACCCTGTGAGACCCATCATTGTATAAATACAACTTTTCCTAAATTGCATCCTGTACCAATCCTAAACAACAACAAAAATCATGTCAGACACTACATAGTGCATCTTCTTAGACCCAGATGCACAGTACCAGTCAAAAGTTTGGAGACACCTACTCATTCAAGTGTTTTTCTTTATTTTTACAATTTTCTACATTGTATATAATAATAGTGAAGACCTCAAAACTATGAAATAACACATATGGAAACATGAAGTGTTAAAGAAATCCAAATATATTTTATATTTGAGATTCTTTAAAGTAGCCACCCCTTTGCCTTGATGACCGCTTTGCACACTTGGCATTCTCTCAACCAGCTTCACCTGGCCATAAGACTGCTAATTAGTTCATTAATGGTTACCCAGACTATCTGCACTGACTCTATGTACACTCACAAAGACTGTATAAACACTACTTATAAACTGGGTGCTTCGAGCCCTGAATGTTGATTGGCTGACAGCCATGGTATATCAGACCATATAGCATGGGTATGACAAAACATGTATTTTTTACTGTTTTTAGTTATGTTGGTAACTAATTTATAATAGCAATAAGGAACCTTGGGGGTTTGTCATATATGGCCCATATGTCACGGCTAAGGACTGTGTCCTAGCACTCTGTGTTGCATCGTACATAAGAACAGCCATTAGCCGTGGTATATTGGCCATATACCACACCCCCCATGCTTTATTTCTTAAATACACACTCACACTATACTGACACTCTCACACAAAGCCCACACACATTCACTATATATGCATACGCACACAAGCACACATGCTGCTGATACTCTGTTATTTATTTTACTCTTATTATTATCTATCCTAATGCTTAGTCACTTTACCTTGCCTGTATGTACATATCTACCACAAATGCCTCATACCTCTACATATTGATCTGGTAATTGTACTCCCTGTATATAGCTCGATTCTTGTGCATTTTATTCCTCATGGTACCATTTTTCTTTTTATTATAACTTTAAAAAAACTTCTTCAGGATCGATGGGTCCCCCACGGGACGGTTGAGTTAACGTAAGCTAATGCGATAGCATGAGGTTGTAAGTAACAAGACAATTTCCCAGGACATAGACATATCTGATATTGGCAGAAAGCTTAAATTCTTGTTAATCTAACTGCACTGTCCAATTTACAGTAGCTATTACAGTGAAATAATACCATACTATTGCTTGAGGAGAGTGCACAGTTATGAACTTGAAAAGTTATTAATAAACCAATTAGGCACATTTGGGCAGTCTTGATACAACATTTTGAACATAAATGCAATGGTTCATTGGATCAGTCTGAAACTTTGCACATACACTGCAAAGTTTCAGTTTGTTTTCTTTGTATTTTCTTTTACCAGATCTTAATGTGTTATATTCTCCTACATTCATTTCACATTTCCACAAACTTCAAAGTGTTTCCTTTCAAATGGTATGAAGAATATGCATATCCTCGCTTCAGGGCCTGAGCTACGGGCAGTTAGATTTGGATATGTCATTTTAGGAGGAAACAAAAAAGGGTCCAATTTTATTATTAACTCTGCATCGTTGGGAAGTGCTTGTAAGTAAGCATTTCACGATTAAGTCTACACCCGTTGCATGTGACAAATAACATTAGATTTGATCAGTAGCTTCTGAAACATTAGAAAACTGTCCACTCGCCTAAGACCACACTGGTCCCCTACAAAAGCATCCCCTCAGTCATCCATGCAAGTACATAACTTTTTCCCCTTGATTTCTCTAAGATGTAATGATTATATAGAAAAAAAGAAATTGAGAAACAAAGATTATGAGCCAGAGGTGGTTTTGTAAGTGTTGCAGAAACACAACATTGGGCTTAAAGGGTTGCCAAACAGACATTGGGCCACATTCATATATTGATAGACAAGTTAGAGAGATTGTTTTCCATCCAAATTCTGCAAATATGGACAACCAAATACTTCAAGACTAACTTTGATCTCCCCTCTACACATTAAAATAAATACTTTAAAAAATATATGTGTGGTTTATGAGATCAGAATACTGCCATTGATGACCATCTATTTTATGGTAAAGTAGTAAGATAGGAGGTTACCTCTCGAAATGAAGCCAGAAAGGACAACCAAATATTACTAAAAGTAAGTTAGATGTTCTCCATACATAGAAAACCCTCAACATAGTTGATCCTTTCAAAAAATATGTTCTTGACAACAATATAAAATCGGTCGAGTTGTTCAATTAATTTATTTTTATGCCATTAGACAGTGTAAATGCTTTTCATCCAACACACATTTTCCCTAACATTGAAGCCCAATGTTGCATTTTTGCAATGTTTCCAGAAAATGTCAAACAAATATATTATTTTCATAATCAGAGGCCTATTACAAGTATTTCTGAGAGGTAATATGTTGTTCCTCATTTGGATCTATGCCTGGGTCTCACAGGGTTAAACGGCGATAAGGTTCTAATCTAACCCATGTAGCGCAATCATTCACCATGATGCTCGTCTCTTTACCTTTTACCTGTACGCGTTCTAAACATACACTCGGTTCATGATTGACGTGTACCTCTCCTACTGTATATCCTGCCTTCAGGTATGTGATCAGCACGTTGGAGCTGATGGTGGCGGAAGACTATATGATCATCTACTTGAACGGAGCCACGCCCCATAGGAGGATGCCTGGACTGGGCTGGCTCAAGAAGTGTTACCAGATGATTGACCGGAGGTAATTTGACACATGGTTGATTTATGGATGAGTTTGATGGATTTTTTCTTGTTGTATGGAAAGAGTGTAAGGGGGTGGGGGGATAGTCAGGCCCACAGGGTAATATGTGAAAGGATTTACGCGTACTTATTTCCCATGTGGTCAACTGTAATAACATCGTAGCATGCCACATCTCACAAATGTACTCAATATAAGAATGTTGATGAATGTTTGGTTTCAGGCTCAGGAAGAATTTGAAATCCTTCATCATCGTCCACCCGTCCTGGTTTATTCGGACCATACTAGCCCTCACTCGGCCCTTCATCAGGTAAACACACACATGAATTACTCTGTTCTAAGTAAAGAAATCTCAGAGCATATTTCATTACACAGGGATTGAAATGTAGCATACATGACTGTAATTTATTGTTGATCAGTCTCTCACATCGCTGTGGAGAATTGTATGCCCACTCTTGCAGGCAGAACCGCTTTGACTCAGTAACATTTGTGGGTTTTCAAGCATGAACTGCTCGTTTCAAGTCCTGCCTCAACATCTCAATTGGGATTAGGTCTGGACTTTGACGAGGCCATTCCAAAACTTCAAATTGGTTGCTTTAAAAAAAAGAGTTCAATGTCGATCTGATTGTGTGTTTTGAATCATTGTCTTGCTGCATGACTTCAGCTTCAGATCACAGACGGATGGCCTGGGTCCCATTTTTTTGACATAGGTCCCATTATGCCTGTCGGAAACCAAACACTGCATTCCACAGTAAGAACCTTATACCAATGGTCAAGCATCAAATCAAATCCAATTTTATTTGTCACATACACATGGTTAGCAGATGTTAATGCGAGTGTAGCGAAATGCTTGTGCTTCCAGTTCCGACAATGCAGTAATAACCAACAAGTAATCTAACTAACAATTCCAAAACTAATATCTTATACACAGTGTAAGGGGATAAAGAATATGTACATAAAGATATGAATGAGTGATGGTGCAGAGCAGCATAGGCAAGATACAGTAGATGGTATCGAGTACAGTATATACATATGAGATGAGTATGTAAACAAAGTGGCATAGTTAAAGTGGCTAGTGATACATGTATTACATAAGGATGCAGTAGATGATAGAGTACAGTATATACGTATACATATGAGATGAATAATGTAGGGTATGTAAACATTATATTAGGTAGCATTGTTTAAAGTGGCTAGTGATATATTTTACATCCTTTCCCATCAATTCCCATTATTGAAGTGGCTGGAGTTGAGTCAGTGTGTTGGCAGCAGCCACTCAATGTTAGTGGTTGCTGTTTAACAGTCTGATGGCCTTGAGATAGAAGCTGTTTTTCAGTCTCTCGGTCCCAGCTTTGATGCACCTGTACTGACCTCGCCTTCTGGATGATAGAGGGGTTTACAGGCAGTGGCTCGGGTGGGTGTTGTCCTTGATGATCTTTATGGCCTTCCTGTAACATCGGGTGGTGTAGGTTTCCTGGAGGGCAGGTAGTTTGCCCCCGGTGATACGTTGTGCAGACCTGACTACCCTCTGGAGAGCCTTACGGTTGTGGGCGGAGCAGTTGCCGTACCAGGCGGTGATACAGCCCGCCAGGATGCTCTCGATTGTGCATCTGTAGAAGTTTGTGAGTGTTTTTGGTGACAAGCCAAATTTCTTCAGCCTCCTGAGGTTGAAGAGGCGCTGCTGCGCCTTCTTCACAATGCCGTCTGTGTGAGTGGACCAATTTAGTTTGTCTGTGATGTGTATGCCGAGGAACTTAAAACTTACTACCCTCTCCACTACTGTTCCATCGATGTGGATAGGGGGTGTTCCTTCTGCTGTTTCCTGAAGTCTACAATCATCTCCTTAGTTTTGTTGACGTTGAGTGTGAGGTTATTGTCCTGACACCACACCCGGAGGGCCCTCACCTCCTCCCTGTAGGCCGTCTCGTCGTTGTTGGTAATCAAGCCTACCATTGTTGTGTCATCTGCAAACTTGATGATTGAGTTGGAGGTGTGCGTTGCCGCGCAGTCGTGGGTGAACAGGGAGTACAGGAGAGGGCTCAGAACGCACCCTTGTGGGGCCCCAGTGTTGAGGATCAGCGGGGTGGAGATGTTGTTGCCTACCCTCACCACCTGGGGGCGGCCCGTTAGGAAGTCCAGTACCCAGTTGCA
Source organism: Oncorhynchus masou masou (assembly GCF_036934945.1). Taxonomy (NCBI): domain Eukaryota; kingdom Metazoa; phylum Chordata; class Actinopteri; order Salmoniformes; family Salmonidae; genus Oncorhynchus; species Oncorhynchus masou. The sequence continues at coordinate 45,780,564 of NC_088239.1, read as the reverse complement.
CAGGGCGGGGTCGAGACCCAGGGTCTCGAGCTTGATGACGAGCTTGGTGGTGGTAGTGTGATGGTTTGGGGTTGCTTTGCCGTCTCAGGGCCTGGACGACTTGCCTTAACTCTTCTAGTGCAGGCGTTCCGCTAGCGGAACACCTCGACAAAATTCCGCTGAAAAGGCAGCGTTTGAAATTCAAAAATATTTTGTAGAAATATGTAACTTTCACACATTAACAAGTCCAGTCAAAGATAGGAGTCACAAAAATAAGAAATATAGATCAAATTAATCACTAACCTTTGATGATCTTCATCAGATGACACTCATAGGACATCATGTTACACAATACATGTATGTTTTGTTCGATAATGTGCATATTTATATCCAAAAATCTCAGTTTACATTGACGCGCTACGTGCAGTAATGTTTTGATTCCAAAACATCCGGTGATTTTGCAGAAATACTCATAATACATATTGATAAAAGATACAAGTGTTATTCAAAGAATTAAAGATAGACTTAACGCAACCGCAGATTTCAAAAACACTTTACGGAAAAAGCATACTAGATCAGAGAATTCTACAGGAGAATGTCAGGCCATCCGTCTGTGAGCTGAAGCTGAATGACAATGGCACAAAACACACAATTAAGTCTACACAAAACTGCTTTTTTTGTTTGTTGGAATGGCCTTGTCAATGTCCAGACCTAATCCCAATTGAGATGTTGTGGCTGGACTTGAAACGAGCAGTTCGTGCTTGAAAATCCACAAACGTCGCTGAGTTAAAGCAGTTCTGCCTGGAAGAGCGGGCCATAAGTCCTCCACAGCGACCTGAGAGACTGATCAACAGCTACAGGAAGCGTATGGTTGGAGTCATTGCAGCTAAAGGTGGCACAACCAGTCAGTGTAAGGGGGCAATTACTTTTTTCACACAGGGGCATTGGGTGTTGCATAACTTTGTTTATGAAATAAATGAAGTAAGCATGTAATTGTTGTGTTATTTGTTTACTCAGGTTCCCTTCAACAGAATCATAGGTTTTGGTTGAAGACCTGATAACATTCAGTATCAAAAATAAGTAGAGAAAATAAGTAGAGAAAATTAGAAAGGGGGAAATACTTCTTTCACAGCGATGTATATCTTGTTTTGTCACAGCACCAAGTTCAGCAATAAGATCAAGTATGTGAACAGCCTGGCTGAGCTGCAGGAACTCATCCCCATGGAACACGTCCACATCCCAGAGTGCATCATTAGGTGAGCCCAGTCCACCCCCACTCCCTTTCATCCTCCTCTCCCCTCCACGCCTTCCATTCCCTTCCTCTCCCCCTCTTCCATATCATTCCATTTCCCCTACTCTCCTGTGACCTGTAACTGACTCTCAATTTATCTTCTGTTGTCAACTCTCGTCCCCAGTCTTGACGAGGAGCTGAAGGAAGCGGCGGTGAGCTCAACGTAAGCATAGATTTTTGTCCCTCATTACTATATGGCTGCAGAAACAGAAACTATGTATCCCCACTTCTGTTCTCTCTTAGCCAGGCTCCCATTTATCAAATGATCCTGTTTAAGATCAGAAATGCTTTTATGTTGGATGAGAGCCTACTCCACTGCTGTGGGTTTGCTCTGACCACTTTCATAATGCAATTATATGAAAATGTGATAAATGCACCTCACAGCGCATTTGTCATCCACATCAACAAACCATAGATTACGATCATATGATTAATAATGGTGATATATCACGGATGGTAAATGAGACAAGTCTGAGAACATGATGTAGAATTCCAATGAGAAACATACTCATTTGACCATATTTGGCTCTGCCTTCCTGACAAAAGACACATACATACCATCCATTCAATATGTAGCCCACGACATATTTACCACTGCACCGTAGATTCCCGTCTGACGTTTATTCTTTCTCTTCCTTTCTTCTGCAGAGTGAGCAGTTTCCTCCAGGGACCCGAGCCGACGCCGGGGAGACCTGAGTGAGTAAGTAAGACCACTAAAGCTACTTGTTTAAGTGCAGTCTGAAGAGAGATGGCCTTGTCTGTCCTTCATATAAACATTCCAACAGTGCATCCCATACGGCACCCTATTCAATATATTGCACGCTACCAGGATCTGATCAAAAGTAGGGCACTATAGAGGGGAATAGGGTCCCACGTGGGATAACATTAATGCCTCTCGTTTCCTTGGCGTCTCTTCCTCTGCAGAGCCGATAAAACCAACGTGAACAACTCCTAGACAAAGTGGCATTCAACAACGGTGGAAATGAATGCTCGTCTCGAAATGGAATGTCACGTTGTTTGAAAACTCATGATTGTCTTGTGTGCTGGATGCAGTAAAAACAGATGTACTGTAAGGTATATTCCTGTGTGTTTGTGCGGCGTGGAGTCGACTATGAAGACTCACCTTATTCCCTGTTAGCACTCAGACGTAGATCCTATGAAGACCACTGTAAAATCCATCTACAACACCTCTGACAGACCAGAGATGAGCATGTGGGGTTTCTTATTGCTAGTCTTTGGGACCCACAGGTTGCACTGTTTTGTTTCTTCCCAGCACTAACGTACCTGGTAGCACACCATGGTCTTGATGATGAGTTGAGTAATCAGGTGTGTTAGTGCTGGGTTGGAACAAAAATGTGCACTCATGCAGGTTGCCCAGGACCAGCATTAATAATCCCCACGATGAGACTACTGGGATACTTGACAGTAAATCCACATTACCATGATAGTTTGTGAAGGACATAAATATGATGTGGTAACTCACAGTGCAGTACACACATCCATTCAAAGTTTTAATGTTGTACTTTGGTAATAATGCATGAGAAGCGGTGAAGCACTAATATTGTCCATCTTGGATTAAGACAAGTCATTATGTCCTTGAGACATCACATCAACGACGGTACGTCAAAATCAATCTCACATATCTATGACATGCTAAAATCCAGTCCCCTTAGGAAACAACCAAGTAACGCGTCTCATCGATCTTTTTTTACATCTGAAAATCATTTGGATCTTGATGAGAGTGTTGGACAGATAAACCCCTACATGTTTTCACTTTGAATCAATCTGACGAACAGTGGATGACAAGAGTAACCACGGAAATATAATGAATTATATTTGTGTGTATCTAAGTGAATGTGTGAAAACAAGCTATCATTACATTGTGAGAGCATGTCTTTTCAGATGACTGGTCCTGTGAGAGTCGAGTGTGATATGTGTGTGTGTGTGTGTGTGTGTGTGTGTGTGCGTGTGTCCTGTCAGTGTGTTTCTGTCAGACATCTTACATGTTCACCATCTAGGGCTCTTGTCTCTGCACCAAACAGGATATGACCTCAAGAGGAGGACAGAGAGAGAGAGAGAGAAGCGGGGGTCTCTGTGTAAAGCACAATATCGCGTACTGTGTGTGTCAGTGTGTGTGCGTGTTTCAATGCATGCTTCCTCAGATGCTCGGTGGCTCTTTGACCCAGGGCTCTTCTACATTGTGTGTAAAATGTGTTATATGATGGAACACTATATCAATAAATACAACTTTTACTCCGAGCATAGCTCCTGTGCTTTTCCCTCACGTTCCATCTATCCATCTATGCCATTGACCTTTCTACCACAATACCAGGGTCGTATTCATTAGGGGGTGCGATGAAAATGAGCAAATTCTTATTGAATAAGTACAGTTTGTCCCGTTTTCTTTCTTTTGGTGCCGTATCAATGCGACACATTTGTGTCTCTATTAGTGTTATCGCATATCATTTCTTCAAATTCAATTAAACTTTATTTGAATAACAGCACAATATTTGCTCATCAAAAGTCAATGACTGCAAAGCAATTATACAAAAGACAAGTGGCAAAACCATAGCTCTGAAAGTGTTAGGACTCCACTCCATCAGCATTACAGCTGGGTTTAAATTTAAAGGCAATGTTCCCGAGTTAGCGGAGACTGCGTTCAGGGTAAACGCTGCATATGTCGGCTCAATCGGAAATTACCTTAACATTTATTTTGTGCAATCTGTAACGCTTCATCGATTCCAGACTGAATAGAGCCCGTGTTAAACTTCAAAACCACCACAATTACAAAGAGGAGTAACACCATTTTGAAACCAATTTTTACGACAAATAGGATATTGTTTTACAGGCTTCGTGGTTGAAGCCACACACAAAATAAACCAAAAGACACAACAAAATAAAATATACATTTCCCATAAATGTTAAAAATAACTGGTCTTTGACTAGAACATACAGTTTTGTGAATGAACAGCATCTGTTTTAAACACCCCTCAGTGTGAAATAGCTATTCATTCTTGTTTTAACTGAATATCAAAGGAGGACAAATAAAATGGATGCAAGCTCAGAGGGAAAGATCTAGTCAGAGAGAGAGAGAAAATAGAGGTAGCAAGAAAAAGGAAGAAAGAGGTAGAACTGTAGAAAAAGTGTAAAATCACTCATCAGCGAAATGTATAGCTCTCATCATCGTACTCCAGCTCGTCGTCATTATCATTCCCTGGCTGTCCGTACCTGAACTTCCTGTAGACCGTTCCATCCTGACCCATGTACACAATGTCCTCATCTTCGTCCTCATCTTCCTCATCCTTATTCCCGTAGCGCTCAGTGAGATCCACCAACTGGGCCTCGCGGAAATGCCCGCTGGAACTGGCGTGCCCGGCGGATGTGGTATTATGATGCCCGCCACCCAGCTTCTCGTAGCCACGGGGGGCCGTGATGGGGTCGGGGAGGGAGGGGCTCTTGGAGCGGGAGCGTCGGATGAGGAAGACAATGGTACCAAGGCCCAGCAGCAGTAGGATGGAGGTGATGATGAAGAGCGCCATGTTCCCGGCTGACTCCTCTTCATCATTGCGGAAGGCCAGGTTAGTGCTGAGGACGCACTCCCCTGTAGACCGGAGAGAAAGACAACAGACATGTGATCAGGTGGGTGAATACATGAACATGATACCTGTTACTATAAACTCATTCCAGACCTGGGTTTAAATAAAATAATTCAAATCCTTTTAGTGTTTGCTTTAACCATGGCTGGATTGCCAGATGGGTGAGGTTTGCACTTTTCAATCTGTTCGACAGCACCAGGTAAGTTCAATCAAGCACAGCTAAAGTACTTTGAATGTTATAGTATTTGAACTCTGGTCTGCTTGATTCTAAGGGGTATGCTGGTCCGTATATTGGAACAGAGCCCTGAGCCCACCTCTTGTCTCAGTGCAGTTGCAGCATTCTTGCTGCTGCTGCTGCTGCGCTTCGGAATCTCCCTCTACTAGCATGTCGTTCTGACAGCAGAGCAGACAGCGTCCCCCGGCTGTGAGGATGGCATGGGCAGGACAAATGGTGCAGTTGTATGGACCAGGTCCGCGACAGTCCAGACAGGAACCGTCACAGTCCTCACAATCCTGGCCAGAAGACCACAAGTGGACAGGCTGTCACACAAACAGGGTGAATCTCAAAAGTATTTTCCTTGATCCCTCGACAAAAGAAACAGGGGGTGAGTCTCAATTTTCTATCCTTGTGTCCTCTCTCCCTGACTCCTCCTCCTCAGAATATTTATCCCCTTGGACCTTCTCCAATGTGTTTTGAGAAGGAGTCAAGGAGAGAAGACGTGAGGAATCAGCACACAGGCCCCACCTCTAACTCCTATCCCCGCTACATGCTATAATGCACATGTGCAGATGTGAAAGGACAAGGTAAGTTTAAGCCAAGGGTGCAGAGCACAGGTCCTTGAGAGCCACAAACCTGCCTTTTAACTAGGGGCACATTTCTACCCGGTAACAAGGTACCGTTCTCCAGCCAAACAACACTAACAACAATCGATCAAACACGTTTAAGTTAAATCAGTCATTTAACACTGCACTCATTTCTGTATTGACATCAGGACGTGTGTAACTTTATTTGTGACTCATTGACATCAGGGAGTGTGTCAAGCCTGACATGTGTGACTAACATGAATCACATTATACAGTACAGAGATGGTGAGTGGTGAGTAATGGGTATTCGTGGTTACCTGTAGCACGGGGTATTGACCCATGTTGCAGTGGGACTCACACATTCCGTCTGTCAGCGTGTAGCCCATGTGACACAAGTCACACGCCTGAGATCCTTTTCCTGGAAATATGGGACAATTACATTGTTGGGCACTTGGACTGTAGCGTAGGTGGCATGACATTCCAGTGCATAGTTTTTTTCCCTGTTGGATTTAGCTAGTCAATTTAAAGACACAACTCAGCTAACAGATAACATTCTGAGAACCATATTTTCTTAGAGTTTGGTGAGAGTGTGGTTGTCCTATGGTTATTTTGCATACAACCTTTCTCTGTCAACTTTCTGGGAATGATGCAGGATAGATGCTTGGCTTCTCAACACGTTTGACAAAAACGTGACAAAAACAAAAATGTTCTTGGTATTTCATTACTTTAACAGATTTTTCTTAAAAAGTTCAAACACGGTTACATTTCATTTCAATTTTGGTCATGTTCTAAGAACATTCTCCCAATGGTTTGACACTAGGGAATGTTGTCAAATAGTTCAGAGAATGTTCATTCTCCTGAGGGAATTTCAATCTTTCTGGATAACGTTTTCTACAGGTTTCCTCGTGGTTCTATTTAAAGCCATGTTCTCAGAACATTCAGAGATTATTAAGAAACAACTTTCTTCTGCGGGAATTTCCAGTCGGGCCACACAAATCAGTATTCAACGTCCATCCATGTCTGAAGATGTCGGGGAATGACGTGGAAACTGGCCACTAGGGGCATTAGTGAACTCTGTTACTTTCAAGTAGATTATGGTTTTGCTAGGGCATTGTGGGCGGGGATGGCAGATGGGTGTGAGCATCTGCCTTTGGTTCCAAGCATCTGCCTTTGGTTCCAAGCATCTGTCTTTGGTTCCAAGCATCTGCCTTTGGTTCCAAGCATCTGCCTTTGGTTCCAAAGGTTGCACGTTCAAATCCTGCGATAGAAAGTTGTTTTTGAGGTGTGTTTTAAGCCTATCCCAAACCTTAACCATTCAGAATGAATGCCTAACCTTAAAATTTTGGCGTAAATGCCTAAACTTAACCCTAACCTTAAAACATTTGGAGTTAATGCCTAAGCATCTGTCTCTGGTGCCAAAGATTGCATGTTTGAATCCAGTGATACAAAGTTGTTTTAATTTTTGGTTTTTAGCCTATCCCAAACCTTAACCCTTACCTTAACCATTCAGAGTTAATGTTTAAATGTAACCTTAAAAACACTGAGAAATGTGAAGTTTGAAGCAACTTCAAAATGTGAAGAATGTGAACTCGGAGACTGTGAGAGCTGGTTGGGAATTTCAGTACTTTAGCATAATGTTTTCTGCAGGTTTCCCCGCATGATTAATGCCTAAGCAAACACATTTTCATGTGTCCCATCTGTGCTTGGAGGTTAAAACAATTAACCCAAACTAAGCTAACAGTGTTATTGAAACATTCTCAGAACGTAATTTAAATACCTTAAAATCGCCTATAATTTCCATTCTCAGAACATTAAAAAAACGTCCCAGGAAAGGTGTTGGGATCTATAGTGAAACATTCTCAGAACCCCCCTGCAACCTAAAAATGTACGTTCCCCAAATAGTGAAAAATGTTCACTTCTGTTCTCAGAACGTTTTGTTTTACCGGCCAGGAAACTTATGGCTTTGTTCCCAGAACCAATGGGAAACGAAAAACATACGTTTCCACAACTTCTAAGGAATCAGATGTGCTAGCTGGGAAATCTGTCTCGTCGTTCTCTGTTTTAGGAATAGGTCGATATTCAATCACTTGTGAATGCCAAAAACAGATCGATGTACTTTTCCCAGACCAGATTAAGGCTAATTCTGGACTAAAATGCATACTCAATGAAAAATCTCCATAGAAAGTACCTTTCAGTCCTGGAATAGGCTTAATCTGGGTCCAGGTCCGGGAAACAGCCCCTTCATGATTATGGTAACAAGTATTGACTGGGTTTTAAAGTATCTTGTGATCCAACTGTAAAAAAAAGAGACTAAGACAGACACACACACACACACACACGTCTCTTGTCCTCCCTACCTGAGCAGGTTCTGCAGCTCGAGTGACAGGGCTCACAGGTGTGATGCTGGCTGTCCTGATAGTGGCCCTGGGGACAGCTGGAGTGACAGTGTCCCTGTTTCCTCAGGTAGAGCAGTCCATCTGCACAGTTCAGACAGCCATCAGCCCTGCCCCCGGAACACTCACCGCAGCTTGGGTCACACCTCTCACACGTCCTCGAGGTCATGTTTCCATAGTGACTGCGAGACAGTGCAAGTCAGACAGGGACACCCATCATTGACGGTGTGTAGGGATGTGTGGATGTTTAGAAGGGCTTTGTGTGTGTGTGTGGGACTGTCTATTTATTGGTGTGTGTGTGTGTGTGTGTGTGTGTGTGTGTATATGTGGATGTGTGTCACTGTTTCTAGGTGTCTGTGTGGGAGATGTGTTTTTTTAAGACAATCATGGTACCAATATTTGCTTCTAATACGCCAGATGTATGTCCTTGAACCTTTTAAAATCCCACACAGTAGAAGTTACAGGCTAATATAGTTGCTAATGGCAGCCTGCAGTACACTGGTCCGACTTAAATTGGAGTTACTCAATGAGAAGTGGCAGCACTGAGCTAGCCTGCAAGGTTACTTCCTGGAGTAGCTCAAACTGTGAATGTTATGTCTCCATAGGACACCGTCTTAACTGACATAAGGAAAGTAATTCAGACCCCTTTGTCCACATTTTGTTACATTACAGCCTTATTCTAAAATGTATTAAATAAATGTTTCCCCTCATCAATCTGCACACAATATACCATAATGACGAAGCGAAAACAAGTTTAGATTTTTTCCAAATGTATTAAAAACAAATACTTTATTTGAGCTCAGGAGCATCCTGTTTCCATTGATCATCCTTGAGATATTTCTACAACTTGATTGGAGTCCACCTGTGGTAAATTCAATTGATTGGCACACATCTGTCTATATAAGGTCCGACAGTTGACAGTTCATATCAGAGCTAAAAACCTAAGCCATGAGAGACAGGATTGTGTCGAGGCACAGATCTAAGGAAGGGTACCAAAACATTTCTGCAGCATTGAAGGTCCTGAAGAACACAGTGGCCTCCATCATTCATAAATGGAAGAAGTTGGGAACCACCAAAACTCTTCCTAGAGCTGGCCGCTCGGCCACACTGAGTAATCAAGGGAGAAGGGCCTTGGTCAGGGAGGTGACCAAGAACCCGATGGTCACTCTGACAGAGCTCCAGAGTTCCTCTGTGGAGATGGGATAACCTTCCAGGACAACCATCTCTGCAGCTCTCCACCAATCAAGCCTTGATGGTAGAGTGACCAGACGGAAGCCACTCCTCAGTAAAAGACCAATGACAGCCCGTTTGGACTTTGCCAAAATGCACCTAAATGACTCAGACCTTGAGAAACAAGATTCTCTGGTCTGATGAAACCAAGATTGAACTCTTTGGCCTGAATGCCAAGCATCACGTCTGGAGAAAACCTGGCATCATCCCTACGGTGAAGCATGGTGGTGGCAGCATCATGCTGTGGGGATGTTTTTCAGCAGCAGAGACTGGGAGACTAGTCAGGATCGAGGGAAAGATGAACAGAACAAAGTACAGAGAGATCCTTGATAAAAATCTGCTCTAGAGTGCTCAGGACCTCAGACTGGGGGCAAAGACCACGACCGCAAGCACACAGCCAAGACAACACAGGAGTGGCTTCGGGACAAGTCTTTGAATGTCCTTGATTGGCCCAGACAGAGCCCAAACTTGAAACCGATCTAACATTTCTGGAGAGACCTGAAAATAGCTGTGCAGCGAAACTCCCCATTCAACCCGACAGAGCTTGAGACGATCTGCAGAGAAGAATGGGAGAAACTCCCCAAATACAGATTGTAGCGTCACACCCAAGAAGACTCGAGGCTGTAATCGCTGCCAAAGGTGCTTCAACAAAATACTGAGTGAAGAGTCTGAATACTTATGTAAATGTGATATTTCAGTTTTATATTTTCTAAAAACCTGTTTATGCTTTGTCATTATGAGGTATTGTGTGTAAATTGATGAGTGAAAACAATTTTTTAATACATTTTAGAATAAGGCTGCAACGTAACAAAATGTGGAAAAAGTCAAGGGGTCTGAATACTTTGTGAATGCACTGTCAGTGGTGTGTCCCAATGCTTGTAGCTGTGTGTTTGGGAAACGTCACAGCAATAAATATGAGTTTTTACAATTTCTGTGCCTTTTGTAGCCTCTTTGAGATATTTCAACTGGGCATCAATTGAACAACACATTACATGTAACCGTCTCTATCACTCCTTCTCAAATACTATCTGGTCTACTTAGCATTCATCAGGCCACGTGAAAGGCCATTTCAATCTCAGTCGTGAGCTCCATTGTTATTCAATGGACTGTACCTGTTGTCTGAGGTCTCAATATATTACACAGCACAGAAGACACGAGTGCGAGTGAAACAACACAATATGATGGATGGTCTGCCCAGACTCCATTGGTCCGACGGAGCATAGTGATACAACACTAAAATGTTGTGTTTGTGAGTTGCTGTACATGAGCCACATATACTGGAGTTAATGTTAACTGTTAAATTATAGAACTGTCATAAATAATATAAGTTGTTTTGGATCAAATAAAAATGGATCAAATAACTAAGCAACCATATCATAACATTATCTTCCAAAGTCAAAGTGACAACTGAATAACAACACTATAATTAAACCTTGGCTGGCAGGTGTCCACACACTCCTTGCCCTCTCTGAATAGGTGGTCCTTGCAACTGAGACACTCGTGGCTGTGTCTGCCCATGCAGGTGAGACAGGCTGGGTGGCAGCCTTCACATCTCTGGCTTGACTCATCTTGGTAGAACCCAGTAGGACAGAAGTCCATGCAGGTACCATCTACACACACACACACACACACACACACACACACACACACACACACACACACACACACACACACACACACACACACACACACACACACACACACACACACACACACACACACACACACACACACACACACACACACACACACACACACACACACACACACGCACGCACGCACGCACGCACGCACGCACGCACGCACGCACGCACGCGCACGCACGCACGCACGCACACGCACGCACGCACGCACGCACACACACGCACGCACACACACACCATGAAATGGTGGCTCAGGCAAAATTAACAATTTCCGATCATGACGGCTAGCATGGAAAAGTGTCTGTTTGTTAAATTTGCTACTGCTACTCATGAATTAAACATCTAAACCAGAGGTGTCAAACACAGGGTCTAATTTGGCCGGCAGGGGTTTGAGCAAAAAATAGGGGGGGACTAACTCAATACACTTTAAAAAGACTAAAACCAAATCGAAACTGTGTAGAAATGATAATGGACCTATATTCAAACAGTTTCTTGACTGTCCAGCATGCTAATACTTACTAGACAGCCGGGGGAGCATTAAAAATTCCAAGAATGATGGATAGAAGACTATTTTTTAGCCAATTTTGACGGCAAGGAAATATAACACATTATCACTGTCGCCCTCTGGACCCCAATGAAAACTGAATGCGGCCACCACGACAAAATTAGTTTGTCACCCCTGTTCTAAACAAAAAAACAACTTTCAGTGACTGTTTTTTCCTCTTCTCTTCTATTCTTAGCATTGCACTTAGCATGGTCTTATCCACAGCTAGCGTAACACTGTATGATCAACGGTTGAGGAATGAGAATGACTCCACTCACTCAGTATAAAATGGTTCTGGTTGCAGCTCAGACAGTGGCTCTTGCCCGGCCCGTTGCACTGCTGGCAGTACTTGTGGCATGGGTGGCATTCTCCAGTGTAGTGGCGGGGGGTGCACCTGTTAACCAGGGGGTCACACTGCCCGTGGGTGTCCAGTCTCTGGCCCTCTCTGCAGCTGGAGCAGGAGCCAGCGTGGGGCCCCGAGCACGTAAGACAGGAACCATCACAGTCTGGAAAAAGTTGACACAGAGAAACAAGATATCACACAGAAACCAGATACAGATACGTCACAGCACTGGGTTGCATGGAATCTAGATGACCTAGTCAAGAGTCTAGATGACCTATAGTACACTGGAGAAGTGCATACTTTTCCCCTTATGGTTGGCTTTCTTTATTTGGTGGGTCACATGAAACTTTCAAAGGGTTTCAGGGGATCTCAGTCCTAAAATGCTTGGGAACCACTGTGTCAAGATCCAAGCCTCCCCACCTTTGCACTGTCCAGTCCTGCCGTCCCTGTAGGTGTGGGAGGGGCAGTTTGGCAGACAGGCTCCGTTGTGCAGGGTGGCCTCTGGGTCTGCACAAGAGTCACAGTCGTCCCCATCCGGACCGTCACACTGGGCACAGTCAGGGTGACAGCGGACACACACGCCCTGCTCAGAGTCCTGGAAGAACCTCTCGGGACAGTCCATCACACAGCGGCCCTCGTAGAGGAAGTGGTACTCCTCACAGCCTGGGAAGGAGGCGAGGGAGGGAGGAATGGAGAAAGGGAGAGAGAGAGAGACATGAGGGAGAGAGAGAAAGGAGACTGATGGATTAAGATAGGGAATTTCTTGTTCCCTGTCTGGCCACCTATTGATTTTTATATTTATTTCTCTCTCTTTGCCCTTTATCCTGATAACGTATGTGACATCAACAGAGAGGTATATTTTCTGGGTGATTTAAATATTGACTGGCTTTCATCAAGCTGCTTCAAACTGTTACTGGTGTCTGCAACCTGGTCCAGGTTATCAGTCAACCTACCAGGGTAGTTACAAACAGCACAGGAATTAAATCATCAACATATATTGATCACATCTTTACTAATGCTGTAGAAATGTGCTTTAAAGCAGTATCCAAATCCATTGGATGTAGTGATCACAATATAGTAGCCATATCTAGGAAAACCAAAGTTCCAAAAGCTGGATATAGTGTATAAGAGGTCATAGAAGACGTTTTGTAGTGATACCTATGTTGTTGATGGTGCAACCAGACGCTGCACTTGACACATTTATGAAATTGCTTATTGAAGTTACTAATAAGCATGCACCCATGAAGAAAATGGCTAAAAACCTTTAAATCCCCTTGGATTGATGAGGAATTGAAAAATGTTGTGGTTGAGAGGGATGAAGCAAAAGGAATGGCAAATAAGTCTGGCTGCACAACCGATTGACAAACGTACTGCAAATTGAGAAGTCCTGTGACTAAACTGAATAAAAAGAAGAAACTATACTATGAAACAAAGATACATGATATAAAGAATGATAGTAAAAAGCTTTGGAGCACCTTAAATTAAATTTGGGGCAAAAAAGGCAAACTCTACTCCATTTCATCATTCATTCATACAAAACCCACTGATAGGCATTTACTTTAATTATTTTATTTTTTAATTGGCAAGATTAGCAAACTTAGGCATGGCATGCCAGCAACAAACGCTGCCACTACACATCCAAGTATAACTGATCAAATTATGAAAGACAAGCATTTAAAATTCTGCAAAGTGAGTGTGTAAGAGGTGAAAAATTGGTCAGCACGCTTATAAGGAAAGACATTTAGAAGCACGGCATTTACACAAATTGCTGATGATTGGCTGAGAGAAATTGAAGATAAAAAGATTGTAGGAGCTTTTTCGTTACACTTCAGTGCGGCTTTTGACATTATCGATCATAGTCTGCTGATGGAAAATGTATTTGTTATGGCTTTCCACCCCCTGCTATGTTGTGGATAAAGAGTTACCGGTCTAACAGAACACAGAGGGTGTTCTTGAATGGAAGCCTCTCCAACAGAATCCAGGTAGAATCAGGGCAGCTGTCTAGGCCCCTTACTTTTTTCAATCTTTACTAATGACATGCCACTGGCCTTGAGTAAAGCTAGTGTGTCTATGTATGTGGACGACAACACTATACACGTCAGCTACTGCAGTGAGTGAAATAACTGCAACCCTTATCAAAGAGCTGCAGTTCGTTTCAGAATGGGTGGCAAGGAATAAATATTTAACAAACTAAAAGCATTGTATTTGAGACAAATCATTCACTAAATCAACTAAATCTTGTAATAAATAACATGGAAATTTAGCAATTTGAGATGACTAAAGTGCTTGGAGAAACCCTAGATTGTAAACTGTGATGGTCAAGTCTGTCCTTTTTAACAACACTATCAACAAGGCAGGTCCTACGGGCTCTAGTTTTGTCACACCTGGTGTGCTGTTTAGTCGAGTGGTCAGGTGCCACAAAGAGGGACCTCGAAAAATTGGCTCAGAACAGGGCAGCAGGACCGCCCCTTAAATGTACACAGAGAGCTAATATTAACAACATGCATGTAAATATGCATGTAAGTGGAGGAGAGATTGACTTCATCACTACTTGTTTTCTTGTAAGAAGTGTTGACATGCTGAATGCACCGAGCTGTCTGTCTAAATTACTAGCACAGGGCTCAGACACCCCATGCATACCCCACAAAGACATGCCACCAGAGGTCTCTCCACAATCCCCAAGTCCAGAACAGATTATGGGAGGCACACAGTACAACATAGTGCCATGGCTACATGGAACTCTATCCCACAAGCAGTAGAATCAGATTTTTTTTTAAGCAGATAGAAATATACACCTTATGGAACGGCGGAGACTGTGAAGAGACACACATACACATGATAAGACGCCCTCTACACCCACGTACACATAGACTGTAGATATGTGACAGTAGAGTAGTGGTCTGAGGGAACACACTTTATATGTTGTGAAAAGTGTCACGAAATGCAATGTCATGTCATATTGAAATGGTACATAACTGCCTTAATGTTGCTGGACACCAGGAAGAGTAGACCTGTAATTGCAATCCTTAATAAATGACAAATATGCCATCACTACTCTCGTCTGGGTGTGTCTCACCTGTGCACTCGCTGTTGGGGCTACACTCCTGGCAGGCTGTGGGACAGTGCTGACACTCCCCGTCTCTGAGCGTGTGTGCAGGGGGGCAGGCCTCCACACACTGGTGTTGGTACAGAAAGAAGGGCTCCACACAGCTCAGACAGTGGGTGGCATTTTTCTCACAGGAGGCACAGCCTGTCGCACAGCCGCGACACACCTGGCCCGCTGCATACCCACTAAAAGTACACAGTGGGAGAGCACAGCAGAGAGGACGTTAAGTTGCACACTGGGGTTCACGGGATCATTCTCGACCCTTCTCCCCAAAGTGTGCACTCGTTCACTCCCTCTCGTGGACTGGTGGTAGAAGTATGGTGTAAATTGCCTAGACCAATCCAAAGCTTCTAAATCCACAAGGGGGAGTGAGCAATTGGAGAATCCACAACATTGTGATGGAGAAGAGCATCTCCGGGAAAGCTGTCATGACAACTGAGAGGGTTTGAGTAGGTATAGTAGAGTTCAGCAGGCACTCCAGTTCTGTAAAATGAAAGATATACACGCCATTTAGATAAAGAGGTGAATACATCACTATGTCATACAATATATCATCATTTTCCACAGCAATGATGTGTGGGGAGAGGAGCAATGAATCATGATCAAAATGGTGTATGAGCCCTGGGTTGGAACAGAAACCTGCAGACCCTGGGAGTTTCTAGGAGCAGGATTAAAGATGGAAGAAAATGTTACATTACAGCCTTGTTCTAAAATAAATCTACACATAATACCCCATAATGACAATGTGAAAACAGGTTTTTAGAAATGTTTGTCAAATGAAAAAAATAAAAAATTAAGTATTCAGACCCTTTGCTATGAGACTCGAAATTGAGCTCAAGTGCATCCTGTTTCCATTGATCATCCTTGAAATGTTTCTACAACTTGGGTGGAGTAAATCTGTGGTAAATTCAATTGATTGGCACACATCTGTCTATAGGGATTGAATAAATTGTCTGTAGAGCTCCGAGACAGGATTGTGTCGAGGCACAGATCTGGGGAAGGGTACCAAAACATTTCTGCAGAATTGACGGTCCCCAAGTAAAACAGTGGCCTCCATCATTCTTAAATGGAAGAAGTTTGGAACCACCAAGACTCTACCTACAGCTGGCCGCTCGGACAAACTGAGCAATCGGGGGAGAAGGGTCTTGGTCAGGGAAGTGACCAAGAACCTGATGGTCACTGACAGAGCGCCAGAGTTCCTCTGTGCAGAAGGACAACCATCTCTACAGCACTCCACCAATCAGGCAGAGGTAGAGTGGCTGGACGGAAGCCACTCCTCAGTAAAAGGCACATGACAGCCAGCTTGGAGTTTGCAAAAAGGCACCTAAAGGACTCTCAGACCATAAGAACCAAGATTGAACTCTTTGGTCAGGTCAGGAGGAAACCTGGCACCATCCCTACGGTTTTCATGTTCTTTCTTCAAGAGGGGCGTTATAGTGCATCGGGCGACACAAAATGAACTCGCCAATTGTCAGACTCTGGTTACCGGTCCGTATACATGCTCGGCTGCCTGGAACGGCTGCCTAGTTGAACAGTTAGGTATCCAAGTCGTGCAGTACTTGCATGATCATTGAGAAGCAAAATAGCAGTTAGTAGGGCCCCTGCATGGTTAAGACACAGTTTTTTTTGCCCCAAACACAAAACTCAAGCAGGAAGTTGCATGCCGCTGTCTAGACAGCATATCAAACACCAGCAAGACACAGACACGAAGTCTAAGCGGCGATATAAATGTTCATTTTTCATCATCATTGCACGCATTGGCTAAGCAGGAGGCAGACAGGCAGTCTAAGTAGTAGTGCTCTTTTTTCAGGAACTCTGTCTGGTGGCCACGATATGGCAGCAACTATAAAGATGACCCTACACCCTCACACAGAGCACTGATTGGTTTTGCGCCAATGCAACGTGTAGGGACTGTGTGCTGCTTGTGCAACTGCAATACCCGTCACAGCGGACAGGATGAGGTTGTATAGCCTTCATAATATGTATGTTTGGGAACGTTTGTTCATCTCGCCGCAGGATTTTTGTTTCCGCTGTTCAGAAATACGAGGCAGAGACATAGGCTACGTCATCACGGTTCAGAAGAGTAAAGAGAGAAACATGAAGGGAGGGGTCGAGTGTGAGCAGTAGTTACATAGTGTGCGTAAAATAACGCAGGCGCAGAAACGTGACCCAGTTTCCCGGAAGGGCGGGAACGAGGGCAAGAGCTCCGTACTAGCAGCCACAGACCACATAAAAATGCTATCCACGAGTTCATCTGACTAAGTAGATCAAGGGCCTCTTTGCCTAAATCCCGAGCTATCACCTTTACCATACTCATATGAACTCTGACCTCTGGCATTGACGAACACACTGTCCGTCTTGCAGGTAGAGCGGGGCCTTGCGTACCACCTGACAGCGGGTGCAGCGATGCTCGTCCACACACTGCACACACCCCCGAGGACACGGCTCACACACACCGCTCAGCCGGCCGGCGAACGAGCTCGCTGGGCACTTCAACACACACACCTGCTCTGCTGACAGGAACCGCCCTGGGAAGAGCACAGGAAGGATACGGTCAGAATACACACAGACGCACACGCAAGCACGCACACTGTCACGGTCTGCAATCAGGACCAGAACTGAACCAGTGGGATGTGCTTATCTTTCTCTTTTTTCGCAGGGTTTAAGGCGACCTCACTGGAAACAGACGAGCACACACTACACACATTCTGACAAATTGACAGGCAGAAATGTCGTCAGGCAGACCTTTCGCACAGGTTTTACACTGGCTCTTCCCCTCTCCTGAACACGAGTCACAGGAGGCATGGCAGGCCTCACACTCTCCTTCACCTGCAGGGAAGAACACGAGAAAACACCAAACAAGTCAATATCATACAGTACCAGGGGATTTATTCACATAATAATCATAGCCTACAACTACAGTTGTTGGGATTAAAAAGTTAAATTTTCGAAATGGCTTTCCTGCAGCAAGGTGCAATGTTAATGTAACAAACTCCCTCACAGGGTAAAGTGAAGTGCCAAGGTCATTAGCAATTGTCTAACAATAACTTGTGTAATGAAATACATTTCTGAAGTACGCCCTAACAGTGTGGTAACATCCATCTATTTTTTGGTAAATTGATCCATTAAATCTCACCAGTGAGGAAGGTCTTAACAGGGCAGGAATCCTGTTTAGAGACACACTCCCCCTCTTCCCGGCTCTTCCCCTCCTCACACGACACACAGTCGTCACTGTCGGGACCGCTGCATGTCACACAGTCAGAGTGACACTCTTCACACTCCTGGGTGTCTTCGTCTCCGTAGAAACCGTCCGGACACTCCGACACACACTTCCCCTCTGGGTGGAACAGAGCACACTTTAAAACATAACAGGAACACACACACACACACAAACAAGCACACACATAAACCCCCAACACACACTTCCACTCTGGGTGGAACAGAGCACACTTTAAAACATAAGAACACACACACCCCCAACACACACACACTTCCCCTCTGGGTGAAACAGAGCACACTTTAAAACATTTCAAGAACACACACACAAGCATGCACACAAGCGCGCGCACACACACACACACACACACACACACACACACACACACACACACACACACACACACACACACACACACACACCAAACCCTTACCTGATAAGAAGAGGTCGGTTTCACACCAGTAGCACTCATGTTCGTCACAGCTGACGCACTTTTCATCACACGGCACACAGGTCATCTCCTCCTCTACGCTGAACGTCTTCGCTGGGCAGTTCTTGTAGCAGCCATCTTGGAATCTAAACTCAATGCAAGAAGTTGGTTTGTGCCGTCTTCCTCCCCTGTCACCCATTCATTTACATATCACACACGGAGATATTGACAATTGAGGTGATATTCCATAAATTAAGGGGGGGGGGTTTGTTAAGATTAAAACAAGATTTTTATTCCTTGCTCTACTTACTTGTAAAAGTCGTCAGTGCAGGATAAGCAATGCCTGGGGTTATCTGAGGAATAGAGAAAAACTACACTCAGACATCTTCTCATCCTATTCCTCTCCCCGTGGCCCTCGCCAACCGTGTTCAAACTGTTAGATAGATAGGGTTCACATGGGTAGACTAACTTACACAGTACACACTTCTTACAGCCTTCCTCACAGGCCATACAGTCATCATACTCTGGATCCTCCACCTCACCTGTAGAGGGAGAGAGGGGCAGAGACAGAAAGACAGACAGATAGAGGGGAGCCAGACAAAGAGAGCGAGAGAGAGTGAGTCAGAGAGAGAGATGGGGGGGGGGGGGATTAGAATTCTCCATGGAGACAGAAATACTTCAAAGACTTTTCTTCTTCATGTTCATACCTGTAGCGGCAGATATTACATAGGAACACAACATTCTGGCTATATCTGTCACCTTCTCCACACTCCAGTCGGGTGCAGACTCCATCAGTGGTGTAGTAGGAGGAGTTACAGCGCAGGCAGTGTGTGGCGGAGGAGCAGAGGTTACAGTTGTCGGGGCAGGCCTCGCAGCTCTTCTCCTGGGTATGGTAATGTCCTTCCGGACAAGCGTCGACGCAACCCCCCTTGTACAAGTAGCGGTCCATGTTGAATTTATCTGAGGGAAACGCATATGGATGGCAGGCAGGCAGACAGACGCACAATCGTTACACACACACACACACAACACACTATTAGTCTATTACCGTAAAATATAGTTTTTTTAGTGGTATAAAGTGCAATGTGTTTGTTGTCCCAGAGCCAGAGCACATGTCCACTGGACTGTGTCAGTTAGAATGACAGGTGTCCCTTCCCCTCACCGGTGTCACAGCTGGTGCAGTTGGCAGGCCCTCCATCCAGGCACATGGCACAGGTGTGGTCACACAGGTGGCACTGGCCACCTGACTGATACTTCCCCCGGGCACACTGAGCCACACAGCAACCCTGATCCAGAGACCTGAGACAATGAGGCAACAGCAACTAACTATTAAACTACATGTGCTTCCGGTGGAGCATGCTAGCGGTACTTGTACACTTCCAGTCATTGCGCTGTCGCCAGTAAGCTTTGGCTCGCGAAACTACCTCCAACTTGCTTCAAACTGCACGCAGAGACATAAAAATGGTATCCACCACGAGTCCATCTGACTCTGAATAAGTAGAAAAACTGCTTAATGGCCAGATTCTCGCACTATCGATTAAAAAAAAGGTGCAATCTGGAACTTTCCTGTAAAAAGTGCTGGCTCTTTTTTTTGTTGCCTCTAGGCTAATTCTGTTTTTGAATTGCCTTGTGTTACCAAAAGGGAATGTACAGTTACCAGAATGCACCTTTTATATGTAAAAAATAAGTGTCTCAGACAGGATGAAGAGAGCATTTTATATCTAAGGCTGAACTGTACAGTATGTCACCTGAATCAACCTTTTTGTTATGACATCTGCTCCAGTATATCTATATATTTCTCAGACTATAGACATCTAGAGGGGCCACAGATGATCCAGTCCTCGCCATGGCCTTACATAGACACCATAGACTTACCTAGAAGGCTCACAGCTGATACAGTCCTCCCCATAGACTTACCTAGAGGGGCCATAGTTGATACAGTCCTCCCCATAGACTTACCTAGAGGGGCCATAGTTGATCCAGTCCTCGCCATGGCCTTACATAGACACCATAGACTTACCTAGAAGGCTCACAGCTGATACAGTCCTCCCCATAGACTTACCTAGAGGGGCCATAGTTGATACAGTCCTCCCCATAGACTTACCTAGAGGGGCCATAGTTGATCCAGTCCTCGCCATGGCCTTACATAGACACCATAGACTTACCTAGAAGGTTCACAGCTGATATAGTCCTTCCCATTGACTTACCTAGAGGGGCCACAGCTGATACATTCCTCTGACTTTGGACCTGTACACTTCAGACACGTGGCGTCACATGCATGGCACTTCCCATGGCTATCCTGGTACTCTCCTGCATGCAAAACACAAAGACAACATTTTACATTTACGTTGCACTAATTCAATGTAAATACCCTGTAATATTTTAATACAGAACGTAAGTATTCAGCTGTACCTAGCAACTGCAGATGAGGGATATACAATTATATTCGATTTGTAATGATAGGAAACTGATCAGATTACGTTTAATTACTTATATGTATAGTTACTTTGTAATAATAATATAACGTGTGACCTACACTAACACAGTAGCTATACGATGCTCCGAATAGACCAGGGGTGAAAGTAGAATTCATTCGTCGCTGTAAGTGCTGTTATTGTGAAGTGGAAACGTCTAGGAGCAACAATGGCTCACCTGCGAAGTGGTAGGCCACACAAGCTCACAGAACAAGACTGTGGAGTGCTGAAGTGCGTAGAGTGTAAAAATCGTCTGTCCTCGGTTGCAACGCTCACTACCAAGTTCCCGAACAGCCTCTGGAAGCAACATCAGCACAAGAACCGTTCGCCGGGAGCTTCATGAAATGGGTTTCCATGGCTGAGCAGCTGCACACAAGCCTAAGATCACCATGCGCAATGCCAAGCGTCGGCTGGAGTGGGGTAAAGCTCGTCACCATGGGACTCTGGAGCAGTGAATACATTCTGTGGAGTGATGAATCACGCTTCACCATCTGGCAGTCCGACGCCCGAATCAGGATTTGGCGGACACCAGGAGAACGCGAGGCCACTTAGTTCCAGTGGAAGGAAATCTTAACGCTATAGCATACAATGACATTCTAGATGATTCTGTGAACTTGACTGGCTTACACAGAGCTCTGACTTCAACCCCATCGAACCCCTTTGGTGATGAATTGGAACGCCCGACTGCGAGCCGGGCCTAATCGCCCAACATCAGCGCCCGACCTCACTAATGCTCTTGTGGCTGAATGGAAGCAAGTCCCCGCAGCAATGTTCCAACATCTAGTTGAAAGCCTTCCCAGAAGAGTGGATGCTGTTACTGTATAACAGCAAAGGGGGGACCAACTCTATATTAATGCCCATGATTTTGGAATGAGATGTTCATTGAGTACCACATACTTTTGGTCATGTAGTGTATTTCCAGCCTCCAAACAGTGGTGAATGGAAAGAGACATCTGCTACACAAAACACCACAAAGTGTAATGACATTTGGCGAATGTCATTAGGCCAGAATTTATGCATCCACTGCTGTCCGTGCGAGTCTCAGTGTGGGCCACTCTTCTCTGCCTTGGCAAAATGTCTGTGTTCTCGTGGAGCCACATGGCATTTTGGAGCATAGGCTACACAACACGTTTTCATGTCCATCCGCTCATTTTTCCTGCCTCTGACATGCAGTAATTATAAGATGTGGTGTAATAGCCTACAGTTTACTTGAAATTGTGTTTTAATAATTGTGATAGGCTCACGTTTTAAGGTTTGGTGTACCCCCACTATTTATTTTGCTAGGATGCCGTACCGGACCGTACCACCTTACTTTCACCCCTGGAATAGACACTGGGTTGTACGAGTGAGTTTAAGGAGAGTGATTGATTGATTGACTGACCATCACCACAGACAGTGCTGACCATACACACTTTGTCCATAAGACTGTATCCACCAGCACAGCTGCTGCAGTTCCCCTTCCCCGCTCCCACACAGGTGAGACAGCTGGAATCACACCTGAGGAGGTACCAACAGACTGGCTGAGATTACATAAACAGACACATGTGCACAGAAATAGGCAGACGCAGACGCACACACACACACACACACACACACACACACACACACACACACACACACACACACACACACACACACACACACACACACACACACACACACACACACACACACACGTCACTAGTTCGAATCGCCAAGGTGAAAAATCGGTCAATGTTCACATGAGGAAGGCACAACCTTAAATTGCTCTGGGGTCACTTTGGAAAATGGCAGATCCTGGCTGTGACCCCACTCTCAGGGGGAGTTGGAATATGCAAAAACAAAAAAACGCACTGACAATTCACACGTGTGTATTAACACACACATGTGTAAAATAGGACAAATAAGCAACCCAGCAAATGATTATTATACACATGTTGGAATGAGGCCAGCCATAATAATAATGAACAATCCACCTACACCAAGACACAGAGCTCACTCACCTCCTGCATATCCTGGGTCCATCACTAGTTTTCTGTGGGCTGCTCTCCGTGGCATAGAAGCCAGCACTACAGGAGGAAACACACCTCCACTCCTCCATCAGGTACCCATCAGCACACTGGTTACACGACTCAATGCCCGCACCTGTGATAACACACACGTGCACCCATACAAACACACGCACACTGTAATCCATCTAAGCACCCGGAGACAACATCTGCACTCTAAACACATAAATTGTCCCTCTCATGACACATTATTGCTTCAGACGGTGACGCTGATGACTAGCTAAATGATTAGTACTGTATTTGTTTTACTTTTTTTGTTTGTTGATATAAATGTATACATATATATGTATAATATATATATGTGCATATATATGTGTATAATATATATATAATATACACATATATATATTATACACACACATATATATATACAGTGCCTTGCGAAAGTATTCGGCCCCCTTGAACTTTGTGACCTTTTGACACATTTCAGGCTTCAAACATAAAGATATAAAACTGTATTTTTTTGTGAAGAATCAACAACAAGTGGGACACAATCATGAAGTGGAACGACATTTATTGGATATTTCAAACTTTTTTAACAAATCAAAAACTGAAAAATTGGGCGTGCAAAATTATTCAGCCCCCTTAAGTTAATACTTTGTAGCGCCACCTTTTGCTGCGATTACAGCTGTAAGTCGCTTGGGGTATGTCACTATCAGTTTTACACATCGAGAGACTGAAATTGTTTCCCATTCCTCCTCGCAAAACAGCTCGAGCTCAGTGAGGTTGGATGGAGAGCATTTGTGAACAGCAGTTTTCAGTTCTTTCCACAGATTCTCAATTGGATTCAGGTCTGGACTTTGACTTGGCCATTCTAACACCTGGATATGTTTATTTTTGAACCATTCCATTGTAGATTTTGCTTTATGTTTTGGATCATTGTCTTGTTGGAAGACAAATCTCCGTCCCAGTCTCAGGTCTTTTGCAGACTCCATCAGGTTTTCTTCCAGAATGGTCCTGTATTTGGCTCCATCCATCTTCCCATCAATTTTAACCATCTTCCCTGTCCCTGCTGAAGAAAAGCAGGCCCAAACCATGATGCTGCCACCACCATGTTTGACAGTGGGGATGGTGTGTTGTGGTTGATGAGCTGTGTTGCTTTTACGCCAAACATAACGTTTTGCATTGTTGCCAAAAAGTTCAATTTTGGTTTCATCTGACCAGAGCACCTTCTTCCACATGTTTGGTGTGTCTCCCAGGTGGCTTGTGGCAAACTTTAAGCAACACTTTTTATGGATATCTTTAAGAAATGGCTTTCTTCTTGCCACTCTTCCATAAAGGCCAGATTTGTGCAATATACGACTGATTATTGTCCTATGGACAGAGTCTCCCACCTCAGCTGTAGATCTCTGCAGTTCATCCAGAGTGATCATGGGCCTCTTGGCTGCATCTCTGATCAGTCTTCTCCTTGTATGAGCTGAAAGTTTAGAGGGACGGCCAAGTCTTGGTAGATTTGCAGTGGTGTGATACTCCTTCCATTTCAATATTTTCGCTTGCACAGTGCTCCTTGGGATGTTTAAAGCTTGGGAAATCTTTTTGTATCCAAATCCGGCTTTAAACCTCTTCACAACAGTATCTCGGACCTGCCTGGTGTGTTCCTTGTTCTTCATGATGCTCTCTGCGCTTTTAACGGACCTCTGAGACTATCACAGTGCAGGTGCATTTATACGGAGACTTGATTACACACAGGTGGATTGTATTTATCATCATTAGTCATTTAGGTCAACATTGGATCATTCAGAGATCCTCACTGAACTTCTGGAGAGTTTGCTGCACTGAAAGTAAAGGGGCTGAATAATTTTGCACGCCCAATTTTTCAGTTTTTGATTTGTTTAAAAAAGTTTGAAATATCCAATAAATGTCGTTCCACTTCATGATTGTGTCCCACTTGTTGTTGATTCTTCACAAAAAAATTAAGTTTTATATCTTTATGTTTGAAGCCTGAAATGTGGCAAAAGGTCGCAAAGTTCAAGGGGGCCGAATACTTTCGCAAGGCACTGTATATTATACATATGTGTATATATATATATAATATATATATATAATATATAATATATATAATATATATTATATATAATATATATATAATATATATTATATATATATAATATATATTATATATATATAATATATATTATATATATATATTATATATATATTATATATATATATTATATATATATATATATATATATATATATATATATATATATATATATATATATATATATATATATATATATACACATATGTATAATATACAGTGCCTTGCGAAAGTATTCGGCCCCCTTGAACTTGCGACCTTTTGTCACATTTCAGGCTTCTAACATAAAGACATAAAACTGTATTTTTTTGTGAAGAATCAACAACAAGTGGGGCACAATATTACATATATATATACATATTATACATTACATATATATACACACACACATATATATATATGGCTTAGGGTCCTGTTTGGTTTGATCCAAGTCACCCCTCCCTTTACCTGCACAGGTGGCACAGGCCTCGTGGCAGGGCTCGCAGGTGCTCTCCTGTTCGTTGTGGTAACTTCCTGGTCCACAGCTCCTCTGGCAGCGGTTCCCCAACAGACTGGAGGGGGAGGGGGGGGGTAGATAGATAGTGAGATAGAGAGAGACTCATCATTATCTGGGCTCTGTGTTCCGACCCAGAGCGCACACACTCATTGAGAAGTTTCATCTGATAACTCTTAACACTGCAAAATACAACACATATTATAATAGAAGTTCGCTTTGTTGCAATAGATTTAGAATGTGTGTGCGTGTGCAAATTAGTATTCTCTGTGGCGGAGATGGAGAATCACTGTGTACAGAGAAGAAATGCATGAGTTGGTAATTCGGGCGTCATCAGAGGGATTGGTTCACCTTGTGCCCGATTTGCATTCTGTGCAGATGTTCGCCGAGGTGCATCTCAAGCAGTTTTCACTGCACTTCCTGCACATATTTGCATCTGTGGGGAAAACAACAATGCAAGCATTCATACCTGCCAAATATAATTCCACTCCAGTTGAAGTAAAAGCATTGCTCATTAAGCACATATTCAGTAGAGACATCGGCTTGGTTTTTACAACAATACAGCATAATATCCTTAAAACCCTTTACACTTGGGGGAATTGGCCTATATGGATGGGGCTAAATTGAAATGTTTCTTACATAAGAAATATGAAAACATGTGCATAACAATCTTGGCAATTGAAAAGGGAACCGTTTGGAGATGATGGGAACATTATTAGACCAAAAGGTGAGGACACAACAGTTCACCTGACAAGTCTGAAATACTGTTGATTTTATTTCTAGTTTACATTGACGGTACTTTGCCGCATTTGTTGATTAAATCTGAAAATATTCTGCATACCTTCAGTAACACGATAAGAATATTACTGGAAAATGTGGTGAATTGCAACATAAAACAAATAAAAGGTTTAAAGTGAGAGGTCAAACTGGTTGTCTCCAGGTGGCCACACACATCTCCAAAGTGTGCACAAAGAAGAGTCTTCAACTACAAGGTGTTTTTGGAGCTCTCCGAGCTGTGCCGTTGAGGAACTAGAGCAAGCACACTTGTATTCGATTTGGTTGGAGCACAATCCTCCATCGCAGCCATCACACAATGCAAAAATGGTCCATTATAAATCCCAATCTGGCTTTGGTGGGCATCATTTGAAGGCTTGTTCTATTGCCAACATGACTAGATAAGTTAGAGAGTACGATATTACAGTGTGAGGCTTTCAAAATGCAATCCAGGGAAACAGATCATAATTTTGGTGTGCATAGAAAGGAGTGCATTCAGTTGCGTGACGCAGCAAATTTTCATAACAACAGACAAAAATAGTCTCATTCGGTTCAGAACAACCCAGGGTATAACAACGATATGATATGGAAATGTGAAGTGCACATTTTGATTCATGGGTGTTTAGCTTGCTTCTATGACATCAAAGCAGTATTTATTATAATCCTCAACGTCTCATCTTTCAAAATACATAAAGTCCTCTTAAAATTTACAGAATTTCCCTCACTCAAACAACAAAACATTTGCAAACGCTTTGCCCAAACAGCGGGAGGGATGGGGGCAGCTTCTTGTCATGCGAGGTGGGTGGAGTAATAAAGGCCTAGTTCACACATTTGATGGATTTTTAAATGTAAACATTTTTTTTTTATATATTTGATTTTGATATATCAGAGGATTCTGCAGCACCCTCATCACCCTTGCTTACTGCAGCTATGCGTATGCGGGAACGAGGGCTACCCTGTTGAATGTTAATGTTAAGTGGATGGCCATGTTAAACATTTCCTCATGAGTTATAAAGCTCAGATAGATAAATAGTAAATAACTATATATATATATATATATATATATATATATATATATATATATATGTTTTGCATGCACTTTTTGTACCAGTATGCAATGCTATAGTAAATAGTATTAGAAATTGTACAATGTAGATTTCACGAAACAAAATACTCCACAATGCAAGTAACCATTTCAATGTACTGTTTACAACTTCTGTATCCTGGGCATGTCCCAAATAAACTTAGATTTTATTTGATATAGTGTGTGTTTACCAGAGATGGTAATGTGAAGAACAACATGACCTGCACTATCCAAATTTGGATATAAGTTTAGGCAACGAGACAGTTTCCAAGTTCAAAAATTCTCAGTTAGAATGCCCTGCTTTTATTTCGTCACACTCACAACCGTAAGCCATTTTCTGTAATTAGCTCATCATGAACTTGTGAGTTTATTTTCCTGTAATAATAAATATAAATTAGATAAAGTTAAGACGTTGTCAACTATATGGTATGGTCATTATTTTAACTGGCTAGCCAGCTAACTTAACGTTAGCTAGCTAATAAGCTAGAAACAAACCAAAACATTGTTTAGAAAGTTGCTTTTAGTTGCCTAGTTTGCTAGATTGACATATTCAAATACATTTTTAAACAGATGGGTTTATTGGTGTTAAAATACACCAGCTATGTTATTTTGGACCACATTGTTGTGTTTATGCTTTCTCATAACGACAACAACACATTTTATATCACTGCGACATGTCTACAGACCTGTCGATAGATTAGGTATAGACCAGCCTTTAGTCTTGAAATCTTTGGTTGTTTAGTACACTACCATACCCACTTTGTTTAGCACATGGCCTCACATGTGAATCGTTAAAGGGATGGGTGGGGCTAAGGCTTAAGAGGGCGTGAACAATGTAGACAAACAAGAGCTCTCCAGTAGGTACCAAAACATTCAAAGGCCATTTTTTCAAAAGTGTGGTTACAAGTGAATCAACTTTCAAAGCAGAATTACTTTCCCATTGTTCCATAACTGTAGTGTATAATACACAATTTTCTAGCTCCGAGTCTATATTTTTATCCAATGTAAAAAACACAATTTCAAATGTTGTCTACATAAGACCGAATCGAGCTGGTTGGTCACATATACTAACCATCAATTTTACAATTGACATCCTGCAAGATTTCAGCTGCCTTATTACTGTAATTATTGTTTTTAGAAGTAGTGGTCAGGGAAAACCCGACAAATTTCTCGGTGCACTGCTCTAATTCATTGTGTTCTCCTTCCCCCTGTGAACGTTCCGCAGAGTTGGCTAGCAAGTCTAACGATTCGTCACGATATCACCTTACATCTACAATAAAGTCTGTCCCTCTGTGATGAACACAAAGTAGTTTTGTTTCGCATCTTCAAATTGTGTTCTAGCTTTTAAAATGAAATTCGATATAGATCGATGTATGTTTGTCGTAGAATGATGATGAATGCCTCACAACGTAGGTGGCAAATCCTGAATCGCATCCTATTCCCTAGACAGTGCACTACTTTGGACCAATATTCTATGAGAGTCTAGCCATAAGTAGCGCACTACTTGGGCATTCGGGTGTCATTTGGAACACACACAGGGACATACCATGGTCCAAGTAATAATTGTCACCACAGCTTGCCGTGCAACTATTGGTTCCCTCGGTCAGGTAGTGTCCAGCGCGACATGTAGTACACTGGTCACTGCGGCTGCCCGTGCAGATTTCACAGGAGGAGAAACACTTCTTACAGCGACGCCGGTCGCCCCAGAATCCCACTGGGCACACAGACACACACGTCCTGTAAGAGAGAAAGCACATGCCTTGTTGGTTGTTTAGTGCAACACTAGGATTGTCTCCACATGGGACACATACTAAATGCATGTGTTAACTGTGTGTCCTACAGAGTTCAAAGCAGGAAAGCCGGAGGGCGACTGTGAGAAACATCTGTGACTCGATAACAGCCAATTAAGTGAGGTTCGTAAATATGTAATAATGGGCCGCTGGACAGCCCATGATTTAAAGCACGAGTGGAAGACCTAGTATAACGTCACTGACTCCAACCTATACATTTAGAGTGAATAGTCTTGACCTGCTGTTGTTCTTGAACTTGAGGAAGAGGTGTAGACATGTGACACACTGCTGGGGGCCTGGTCCCTCACAGCCATCCTCACTGCACTCGGGGTCACATCGGCCTGGAAGGAACGAAACAAAACTTACATTTCTCATCATGCATTTTCATAGCCTGGAATAATTCATTTGACAAAGCAAGACAGTCAGAATAGGGAAAGCATCTCTTACAAACACAAAAGGTGTTTGGTGAAGCCTGAAGACTTACTAGCTTTGACATAGGCTACTAGTTAATTCAAATCGAGCTCGATACAGGCAACAATTAGTAGTTAGATTCCGGTGTCTAAGCTATAAACGGGTGTGATAATTGTGTGTCGTTTTGTTCCAAAGCTGCTCTGTGACAACGGGTAAAGTGACTCACCGTTGTATTCCTCAGTGAGGTCATCACCGTCAGTTGGCAGCTCTGCCGAGCGGGCTTGCTCACGCCGCATGGAGTATGGTTGCTCTGAGGTGCCATAAAGCACTAGAGACCACTCTCTCAATTCCCCTTAAATCAATGGAGAGAGAGGAAGAAAAAACTACTTGTTATCAGGTTTTTACTAACTACATGACTTGAGCAAAATCAAGTAGGTCCCCAAGTCTTTCCTAGTCAGGTCACGTGATCAGGGGAAAAAAATCAGGACTCCACTCATGTGTAACAGTATTTGATCTGGTGTAATTCTTGTGGTATTGAATGATGGTAAAAGTATAGCATGGCAAACCTGTTTCACTGTTGTCCCTTTGTTGAGATGGAGTATCCAGGACCTCCAGACTCCACTCTCCTGATGCCTTCTCCCCCCAGCAGTGAGTGGTCATGAACTCCCAGCTCTGGAAGCCCTCAGTGGAGTGGTCAAGAGGCCTGGACCAAAATACAACCACGGTATAATAAACTCAGCAAAAAAAGAAACGTCCTCTCACTGTCAACTGCATTTATTTTCAGCAAACATGTGTAAATATTTGTGTGTACATAACAAGATTCAACAACTGAGCCATAAACTGAACCAAGATCCACAGACATGTGACTAACAGAAATTTAATAATGTGTCCCTGACCAAAGGGGGGGGGGTGGGGGGGTCAAAATCAAAAGTAACAGTCAGTATCTGGTGTGGCCACCAGCTGCATTAAGCACTACAGTGCATCTCCTCCTCATGGACTGCACCAGATGTGCCAGTTCTTGCTGTGAGAGTTACCACTCTTCCACCAAGGCATCTGCAAGTTCCTGGACATTTCTGGGGGAATGGCTCTAGCCCTCCGATCCAACAGGTCCCAACACTGACATTCCTGTCTTGCAGGAAATCACGCACAGAACGAGCAGTATGGCTGGTGGCATTGTCATGCTGGAGGGTCATGTCAGGATGAGCCTGCAGGGAAGGTACCAAATGAGGGAGGAGGATGTCTTCCCTGTAACGCACAGCGTTGAGATTGCCTGCAATGACAACAAGCTCAGTCCAATGAGGCTGTGACACACCACCCCAGACCATGACGGACCCTCCACCTCCAAATCGATCCCGCCCCAGAGTACAGGCCTCGGTAAAACGCTCATTCCTTCGACGATAAACGTGAATCCGACCATCACCCCTGGTGAGACAAAACCGTGACTCATCAGAGAAGAGCACTTTTTGCCAGTCCTGTTTTTGCCAGTCCTGTCCAGCAACAGTGGGTTTGGGCCCATAGGCAATGTTGTTGCCGGTGATGTCTGGTGAGGACCTGCCTTACAACAGGCCTACAAGCCCTCAGTCTAGCATCTCTCGGCCTATTGCGGACAGTCTGAGCACTGATGGAGAGATTGTGCGCTCCTGGTGTAACTCGGGCAGTTGTTGTTGTCATCCTGTACCTGTCCCACAGGTGTGATGTTTGGATGTACTGATCCTGTGCAGTTGTTGTTACACGTGGTCTGCCACTGCGAGGACGAGCAATAGCAATTTATTTCCCTGGCCACATCTGCAGTCCTCATGCCTCCTTGCAGCATGCCTAAGGCACGTTCACGCAGATGAGCAGGGACCCTGGGCATCTTTCTGTTGGTGTTTTTCAGAGTCAGTAGTAAGGCCTCTTTAGTGTCTTCAGTTTTCATAACTACGACCTTAATTGCCTACCGTCTGTAAGCTGTTAGTGTCTTAACAACCGTTCCACAGGTGCATGTTCATGAATGGTTCATTGGGAAACAGTGTTTAAACCCTTTACAATAAAGACCTGTGAAGTTATTTGGATTTTTACGAATGACCTCTGAAAGACATTGACCACTACGACCAGGACCACAACACAACCATAGTGTAATATAATGCAAATGTTGACCAAAATACAACAGGATAGAGCCATGTTACACTGTCATTTCTGGATTCTCTCCATAACCAAAGTTTATTGATACGTTTTCAGACCCAAAATGTCCTCCAATGTCCACAATAGTCCACGTCCCATGCCCTCTGTTGTGTAGATGCTATGTTTCCGATTCATTTAGCATTGAGGGATGTATCTGGGATCTACGGCAGATGGGATATGGACTCATCTACACATTAGACCACTTTTGTGGTGAGAAGACTTTGAGGTGAACTATCACTTTAAGTCACTCGGCACATCAGCCAGTTTCTATCATCAAGAAATATTTTGAATGTGTTAAGAGTGGGTGAAGCGACCAATCCCACTTGTATTGAGTACTACAGCACAACACCCTTTTCACACTATCATGCCAACCTGAACCGTACTTTGTTCCTTTTCCCATTGTCCTTTCCACAGCTCCAGGAACTACGGTGGATGTGTAACCAGGCCAGCGCAATACAGTTCATCTTGTCTTGGCTCAGAAGTGTGAAAAGGGACTTACCTGTTTGCCAGTAGCTGTGACTTGGTCCCAGCGGGTGACGTGAGTGTGACGGAGAGGTCACCTCTGTGACTGTGGGTGATGGTGACACGGATGACTACATGTTCCAGATAAACAATGTGCTGCAGGGGATGATGGGAGCAGCCGGTGGACTCATACACAGACCTCAGCACAAGGCCTGGAGGAATGGTTCTGTAAAGTGAGAGAGAGAGAGAGAGAGAGAGAGAGAGAGAGAGAGAGAGAGAGAGAGAGAGAGAGAGAGAGAGAGAGAGAGAGAGAGAGAGGGAGGAGGGGACAGGGGAGCGGAAGAGAGGGAGAGGGGTGAAAGAGAATGTGGGAGAGAGAGTGAGTGAGAGAGAAGGACAGAGATACAGAGAAAGAGAGAGAGAGTACGAGCGAAACACAGAGAGATTGTGAGGGAATTCCCATGCCGATGGATTCTCTGTGGAGATGGATATGCATCAAAGGGAATAGAGGATTGTGTCCATGGTGGGAAGCAGTCAGTCAAGTACCTGCTCTCTTGGGTAGGAGCCTCCTTACACACATGCTGGGAGGGGACCAGTCTCCATCGCTCAGCCTCCTTCACCATGCTCTCTGCATCCAGCAGCCCAAAGCCGTACAGGTGGCTCACTGCCAATTAATAATTGAATGAATTGAATGAATGGACAGAAGGAATGACAAATACACTAACAAACAAACAAACAAATGAATGGATCGAAGACTTAAGTAAGCCATCCTTGAAGCAATTAGTCGGTCAATCTAGCAATTAGTCGGTCATTCTAGATAGGAATGTCTTAAATGTGGTTGTTTGTCGTTTGATGTGTAGTGGTACATAAATAATTGTTCCCTTGTATGTGTTTTGGATGTCAATGGAAATTATTATAAATGAAGGAAAGCCCTTTTAGGTTTTTTTAGCCAAGCTTTAAGGAAACACAAACTCATTTGTGGACAGGATATGGGGCACAAATTCAATCAAATCAGATACCCTGGTACCCAGCTCCGTTGATGTGCCAGTCAGGGGAGGTCAGGTGACTGGCCTGTGACGTTCTGACAATAATGTGCTGCACGTCCCTCCAAGTCAGCAGTGGGCTGGATCAGGGTCCCACAGACACAAGTTAACAACACTGTATATAGCATATTATCTTAGTAATACTACAAAAACATTATCAATAGCTTATAACTAGGGCCATGAGTTTTTCTTGACCACGTGACCTGACAAGGAAGAATTTTCAGTCCAAGTTTTAGCCTTTAACTAGGGCCCAGAGTTGTTCCTGATCAGGTCACGTGGCCAAGAAAACCTCCTTGTTACCTATAATATTATCATTAGATTTAGATATCGGTGATGATATCTCTAGGAAAGTAGGTTACTTGGCCTCCAGGGCGAGTGCGATGACCCCTGCTGCCATTGGAGCAGAGACTGAGGTCCCAGAATGCTCCTTGCTACAGCCTTGTTTCAGGTCCAGTGTTACCTGCCAGATAGAAAGTATTGTTGTGTGACTACAAAATGGTACAGTAGATGTGCTATTATGCCCTATAAACATCATACGGGGCTTTAAAGATACACTTTGTAACTTTCAGGTCATTTCATTTCCCCTGTGACAACGACAAACACATTCTGTCAAGAAGCAAAAAAAAAAAAAAAAAAAGAATGGATACATTCACCCCATCCTTTCCTTTCACAAACAAGCGCTGCAGCTGAAAATAACTGAAGTGGCTGCACCTTTGACACGGGTTTAAATCACTGTCATATGCAGCTATTGTATCAAATCAAATAATGAAGTCAAATCTAAATGTACTCATCACGTATAGCCGGGTTGGGGCCGATATACAGCTTGACTCACCATCTTGGCTCCCTGTCTGTCGGTGGAGAAGGAGCTGTAGGTGGAGGCCAGTGTCGAGGGGCATGGCTCCAGGTAGTCGGGTCTGGCCCCGCTATGGGTGGTGCTGCTGATGGAGATGGTGTAGATGCTATTGGTGTAGCCGTCACAGGAGCAGTGATCCCTGCTCCGCCCACCGTTACCCGACGCCCACACAAAGATGGAGCCACGCCCTTTCCTTCCCTGGGGGTGGGGGTTCATGGGAGTAGTAGTTTTGGTCAAATTACCTTCATCAAGGTTTTATAGGATTTGGATTCTAGACACTGATCTAAGGTTGTTCTTGCGTATTCCCTTCACCATTGGTTTAGATTAGGGGGGGTGCAAACTGATCCTAGATCTAAGGGCACCCTTCTCCCCTGTGATTAATGCCAAGTGTGAAGAGCCACTAATGATATTTGTATGTTATTTACTTATTGATATGAAGATAAAGATAAGTACTAGAAGTAAACATACAGCCTGAGGCCAAAGACAGACAGGCAGACAGGCAGACAGACAGCTTTATTTTCTTGAGATTTCAGGACTTTTTGTGGAGCAAAATTGTTTGACCATTGAAAATCCTATTTTCAAGGTAGAAAGACAAGTATACACACACATGTGCACATGCACACACATAGTGGAGAATACATTTTTGACTGTACTGATGCAGAGAAGTTAGACAGACACACACACACTCACAGTGCGTATGCCGTTGTCTAATGCGAGGCGAGCCAGAGGGCCAGGTCCTTCCACAGTCCTCCCATCATCCTCCGGCCCCCAGCTGGCAGAGTAAATATCAATGTGCTGCTGCCTGAAGCTCAGGGATTGGGCCTCTACGATGTCTGTCACATCTCCATCCAGCATACGAATGCCTGCAGATACGGGAGTGGGATGGACCTTCATAACCTTAGTATTCACTACATAGGATGGATCACCCATAGGAATAGACCGACTAGAATGAGATTATTGTCCTCTCCCTTTTCCTAGCCACCGTGCTTCTACACCTGCATTGCTTGCTGTTTGGGGTTTTAGGCTGGGTTTCTGTACAGCACTTTGAGATATCAGCTGATGTACGAAGGGCTATATAAATAAATTTGATTTGATTATATTTCTATGGGACCGCCTGACTTAGAGGAGACCTTCAGCACCATGTATGCATCTTCAATTTACAATGTACCTTCTATTTAATATTTGTAAAACTGAACTTGAACTGAATATACAAGTATTTGTCCATATTTAATGTGCTGGCACCAAGGAGATACATTTTTTTAAATACAGTGCCTTGCAAAAGTATTCGGCCCCCTTGAACTTTGCGACCTTTTGCCACATTTCAGGCTTCAAACATAAAGATATAAAACTGTATTTTTTTGTGAAGAATCAACAACAAGTGGGACACAATCATGAAGTGGAACGACATTTATTGGATATTTCAAACATTTTTAACAAATCAAAAACTGAAACATTGGGCGTGCAAAATTATTCAGCCCCTTTACTTTCAGTGCAGCAAACTCTCTCCAGAAGTTCAGTGAGGATCTCTGAATGGTCCAATGTTGACCTAAATGACTAATGGTGATAAATACAATCCACCTGTATGTAATCAAGTCTCCGTATAAATGCACCTGCACTGTGATAGTCTCAGAGGTCCGTTAAAAGCGCAGAGAGCATCATGAAGAACAAGGAACACAGGAACACACCAGGCAGGTCCGAGATACTGTTGTGAAGAAGTTTAAAGCCGGATTTGGATACAAAAAGATTTCCCAAGCTTTAAACATCCCAAGGAGCACTGTGCAAGCAATAATATTGAAATGGAAGGAGTATCAGACCACTGCAAATCTACCAAGACCTGGCCGTCCCTCTAAACTTTCAGCTCATACAAGGAGAAGACTGATCAGAGATGCAGCCAAGAGGCCCATGATCACTCTGGATGAACTGCAGAGATCTACAGCTGAGGTGGGAGACTCTGTCCATAGGACAACAATCAGTCGTATATTGCACAAATCTGGCCTTTATGGAAGAGTGGCAAGAAGAAAGCCATTTCTTAAAGATATCCATAAAAAGTGTTGTTTAAAGTTTGCCACAAGCCACCTGGGAGACACACCAAACATGTGGAAGAAGGTGCTCTGGTCAGATGAAACCAAAATGGAACTTTTTGGCAACAATGCAAAACGTTATGTTTGGCGTAAAAGCAACACAGCTCATCACCGTGAACACACCATTCCCACTGTCAAACATGGTGGTGGCAGCATCATGGTTTGGGCCTGCTTTTCTTCAGCAGGGACAGGGAAGATGGTTAAAATTGATGGGAAGATGGATGGAGCCAAATACAGGACCATTCTGGAAGAAACCCTGATGGAGTCTGCAAAAGACCTGAGACTGGGACAGAGATTTGTCTTCCAACAAGACAATGATCCAAAACATAAAGCAAAATCTACATTGGAATGGTTCAAAAATAAACATATCCAGGTGTTAGAATGGCCAAGTCAAAGTCCAGACCTGAATCCAATTGAGAATCTGTGGAAAGAACTGAAAACTGCTGTTCACAAATGCTCTCCATCCAACCTCACTGAGCTCGAGCTGTTTTGCAAGGAGGAATGGGAAAAACTTTCAGTCTCTTGATGTGCAAAACTGATAGAGACATACCCCAAGCGACTTACAGCTGTAATCGCAGCAAAAGGTGGCGCTACAAAGTATTAACTTAAGGGGGCTGAATAATTTTGCACGCCCAATTTTTCAGTTTTTGATTTGTTAAAAAAGTTTGAAATATCCAATAAATGTCGTTCCACTTCATGACTGTGTCCCACTTGTTGTTGATTCTTCACAAAAAAATACAGTTTTATATCTTTATGTTTGAAGCCTGAAATGTGGCAAAAGGTCGCAAAGTTCAAGGGGGCCGAATACTTTCGCAAGGCACTGTACCTTTTTCTCCCCAATTTCGATCTTGTCTCATCCCAACCGGCTCGGGAGGCGAAGGTCGAGTCATGGGTCCTCCAACATGCTCGGCCTAACCGCGCTTCTTAACACCTGCCCGCTTAACCTGGAAGCCAGGCGCACCAATGTGTCGGAGGAAACACTATTCAACTGATGACCGAAGTCAGCATGCAGGCAGCCGGCCTGCCACAAGGAGTCGCTAGAGTGCAATGAGCCAAGTATAGCCCCCCCGGGCCAAACCCTCCCCTAACATGGATGACGCTGGGCCAATTGTGCGCCGCCCTATGAGACTCCCGATCATGGCCGATTGTGATACCGCCCGTGATCGAACCCGGGTCTGTAGTATCGCCTCTAGCACTGCGATGCAATGCCTTAGACTGCTCGGGAGTCCCCTGCATTTCATGTTTTTATAAACGTGACTAATAAAGAACTCAAAACTCACCACCTATCCGAGCATTGAAGGAGATTCCAACAGTGCACTGAGAGTTATTTGCTGCCGCGGCAACCATCCCAGCACATTTTGTCCCATGGCTTACCCGGAAAAAAAAGGGAATGTATACCACATTAGCTTAGTTGCATATGTATGAGGAGACAGGCTATATGTACAACATCAAACTGGCAAAGAATAGACACATTCAAACAAGTGAATATGCATATTCATATAATATGAACATAATATATGAGTGTAATTGTGGGGAAAAATGTAAGTTGCTTCATAAAATGGGCTAAGATTCTGCAAAAAGCTGCAATAAGTAGGGCCTGGAGTTTTTCCTGACCACATCAACTTACCACGAAAAAGCTCACAGCCCCAGCTATGAGCAATATGGATATTGAAAATAAGAATAACCTGTTGTCATTGCTGGAGTCGTATCTGGGCGTGGGGTCATCATCATTCCCATTGAAATCATAGCTGGCAAAGGGGTCCTAAGATACAGTGACACAGAAAAAAGCAAAAGTCAGTGGCTAATTGGCCTTTAGTGTCTTCCAGTCTAGTCTGGTCTGGTCTGGTCTGGTCTAGCCTGGTCTGGTCTGGCCTGGTCTGGTCTAGCCTGGTCTGGTCTAGCCTGGTCTGGTCTAGCCTGGTCTGGTCTGGTCTGGTCTAGCCTGGTCTGGTCTGGTCTAGCCTGGTCTGGTCTGGTCTAGCCTGGTCTAGCCTGGTCTGGTCTAGCCTGGTCTGGTCTAGCCTGGTCTGGTCTGGTCTAGCCTGGTCTGGTCTAGCCTGGTCTGGTCTAGCCTGGTCTGGTCTGGTCTAGCCTGGTCTGGTCTAGCCTGGTCTGGTCTAGCCTGGTCTGGTCTAGCCTATACTCCACCAGTCAGAGCCTATTGACTCACAAATCAACTAGGCGTGTCTGAACACTAAAGCGGACAAGACGTTTAGCCTGTATTTTAATACTCTGCGTTGACCTTTAAAAGCTCCTGGCCAAGAGCTTTGACTGCATATTGTCTCAGCTCTTGACTTTTACATTCGGGACATATGCCAAATTGCTTTTAATAAATGTCCTTGTGAAGTCTTCAGAAGAGACGGTTCCCGAGGCACTTACAAAATTTGGCCTGAGATCAGGATGCTCTCTCTCGATGCCGTCATCCAAGATGGACACCACCACTCCCTTCCCTGTGTGTCCTCTCCTCCAGGCCCCCTCAATGTTCATGTAGGAAGGACAGCCCTGGGAGCCCTCACTGCAGTGCTGTTGATGGGGGAGGGGTGGAATCAGCACATGTCATGTTTACTTGTTTATTTGGATAATTAGCTGTTACTTTAATAATAGTTATAACTACAAGGTGTCCTCGCAAAAAGCACAATACAAAACAATGGTACAAATGTGGGTAACACCTGTAGCATGTCTGTAAATGTATGTTTGACCCTGTTTAAATATACCTTTTAAACTCATCCTTCCTTTCTTCCTTCCTTCCTTGAGGTAATTACTGACCTGTTTCGCTTACATTGCTCTCATCAATCATGTCATGTCATGTCAGATTAGGTAAGAGAAAGGATGCATTTTAAAAGTGTTGGAACGCGGCCATTACTGTATATCTGCGGTGCAGCTGTGCCCTCTCAGCTGAGAGATACTCACAATGTACCACAAGCTGCACCACTGGGGGTCATTGAAAACCAGTGTCTGGGTCTGGTTAGGTGGGATGGGGCCTGGGTGAATGTGTTTCGTCCGAACGTCAATGGAGTAGATGTGACTGGCTCTGGAGTTCCTCTTGGTCCTCCAATGGACCACCTGTTGCTGCACCCAATCCACCTGCAGAGGAATAGAGGTATTAGGACTCCTGGTTTAGGCTACTCACAGTAGTATGGAATGCACGCTATAGACAGTACAAGGTGGTGTTTCACGTGTTTGCTGAGTCTGCTGAATCCCGTACAGGTGAAAGGTCAAATGATATTCATATCGATTTTTGTTTTTACATCAATTGAGTATGTCTTTTGTGTGCGCGTGACTGCTTGCTTGTGTGTGTGTGTGTGTGTGTGTGTGCGTAGCATGTCATGCAGCTAATAAATTATATAGGAGGGTATCAATAACACCTCCAATGGGATCTAGTTACTGTACCTTGGTCTCCTTGGCGACGAGGTCGGTAACGTCTTTGTTGGACAACGTGGACCGCTCCACCGTCCCACTGTGGTGGAAACTATAAACGTTGTTCAAGTCTCCAATCTGGGCAGAGTAGGAAACAATTTGTAAAAAGTTAACTAAGCAAGCCAGTTAATAACAAATTCTTGTTTACAATGACAGTGGGTTAACTGCCGTATTCAGAGACAGAACAACAGATTTTTTTTTACCTTGTCAGCTCAGGGATTCGATCCAGCAACCTTTTGGTTACTGGCCCAATGCTCTAAACACTAGGCTACCTGCCGTGTATAATCGTGTGTATGTATCCTAACGAGATCTGCCGCTTTTTCAACTGTGTCCCCATGTCTAAATGGCTGATAAATTATGAAGCTGTCATTGACATCAGTCATTGAGAAGGTTACTTTACACCTCTACTAGACTTTCAGGCCAGGGCAACCTGAACCCCAGGTACTGAGCCATGGGCTGGGCTATACCCTGTGGGTACACTCCTTTCTGACACCCAGGTTGATCATAATACCACCATTACGTATGTGTGCCTGGACCTGAACAGAATGGAATTTAGGCTAGGCTACACAAAACAGACCATGTTTCCATCAAGGTGCTAATAGAGGGAAGGACAAAACAGTAAGAGTAGTGCTTTGGCTATTCTATCTAGGACCATACTGCTGTTGTCATCCATGAGTAGAAATGATGACTCCTTGGTCCCATTCAAATGATGACTCCTTGGTCCCATATCATACATCGAACTACTGAGTTGTGAGGTGACTGAACTCAATCTCTCCTTGAACCAGGGTGGCAAATTGTAGCCTGAGCCTTCCTTTCCGCTCTGAAAAGATGTAGGCCTGGGTCATATGAAAATAGTGCTTTTGGCCTGCATCTTCTGATAAGGAAGATAGTCTGATGTGGGTGCTCACTACAAGGTCAATGACTTGGCTAATTCGATATGGGGGCCACATGACTGTTTGAAGTCTCAGAAACGAATCTGATGTCTGCCCCAGCCAAACAACCGTGAATGATTCAGATCCAATCCAGCATTTCATGCAAAAAGCTTGTCATTCACATGGGATAGAAAACGTCTTTCATCCAAAATAGGCGTACTTTAAAGGAAACAGCTAATAAAAATAGATTTAGGCTATGTATCAAAATACTGGGTCGATGGACAAATTTGACAAAGGTAATGATGGTGCATAAGTAAAGTTAGATATCATGTTTAGGCCGAAGAATAGCGGACTAAACTAAACGGTGAACTTCATTCTGTCACCAGGAGTTTAGTCCGTTGGCCCACTAAACTTATTTGGCTTTGGCTATAGACCGGTGTAACGTTTTTCCCCATTTGCATTGCAGTCGAATCATGAAACATTAGGCTACAGTAGAAAAGTATAATGATCATGCAACTTTGAGAATTTACCTGGCCCAAATTGTGAAATCCATATTTCTCCGCTATACTGTCTGCAGAGGCGGGTGCCCCATCTATCCTGATCGCCCAGTCATTTGTGTATATTATTGTTTGACAGAGTGGCATGAGACCCCCCATCCAAACAAACGCGAAAATAGTCACCATTCCGGTTGAAAGAGGTAAATTCCGTGTCATCTCGCTCAAAAGTTTTTACAAAAGTTATCTCGGACTCCTTTCACCGTCTAAAGCGCCTTCACATAGCGAGGAAGTTGTAATTTATTATGATAGACCTATGTTCGTAAAAAAAGAGAATATTATCGGTGAATGACTGCGTTCAAAACGTGTCCTGCAGAAAATGTCATTTCCCTGTTGAAATCTACCAGTGAGGACCAACTTCATTTACGATGCAGACTAGCCTAGATATCAGATTGCCATCTTCAATGACCCCGTAGTATCTCCTTTCAGTCACTCGTTGGTGACACAAATCAAATAGGCCTATTATTGGTCAAACTGTAGGCCTATATTGCACAATGTTTACAAAAGTGATTTGATTGACACAAATTATATCATTTACAAATGCTTGATGCATCATTAGTAATGGCCTAGTCTATGAAGATTTTATTGACTGAGACATGTTGACTGTATACTTTCATTTCAATTACTCCCGAGAAGTGTTAACTTGTATGATTAGGCCTAGGCTATTTTGTGTGGCAGATGAGTAGCCTTCTTAGTGAGGAGTTGACACCACTGTCCTTGGGAGTTTTTTTTTTTAAACAATGTAATTATGTCAGACTCGGAGTTCCTAATTAGATTGACAATCCCTCCTATTCATTTAGGATCACTTCAAGACAGAGGCCTGCAGATTTATTGCTGGGATCTACACATCAGTGGCGTATGGATCTTTGGCATAGACTTTTGAGGTATGAAGTCATCTGATATACAGTGAATAATATTCCCTTCAACTATCTTTTATCCATTGAAAACACCATTTGTCTGTACAATACCTTGACCTGACACCCTTTGAATGAACATTAGATTCACTAGTACAATGAAGTCTCAATCCATTCCTAAAATGTGATAATGTTTGAAATGTTTTTCTGATCGAATATATACTGAATAAAAAAATATAAACGCAACATGTAAAGTGTTGGTCCCTTGTTTCATGAGCTTAAATAAAAGATCCCAGAAATGTTCCATATGCATTAAAAGCTTATTTCTCTCAAATTTTGTGAACAAATTTGTTTACATCCCTGTTCGTGAGCATTTCTCCTTTGCCGAGATAATCCATCCACCTGACAGGTGTGGCATATCAAGAAGCTGGTTAAACAGCACATTCATTACACAGGTTCACCTTGTGCTGGGGACAATAAAAGGTCACTCTAAAGTGTGCAATTTTGTCACACAATGCCACAGAGGGAGAGTGCAATTGGTATGCCTGACTGAATGGCCACCAGAGCTGTTGCCAGATAATTTAATGTTAATTTCTCTACCATAAGCCGCCTCGTTTGAGAAAATTTGGCATTTTGTCCAACCGGCCTCATAACCGTAGACCACGTGCAACCGCGCCAGCCCACATCAGGTTTTCTTCACCTGCGCGATCATCTGAGACCAGCCACCTGGACAGATGATGAAACTGTGGGTTTGCACAACTGAATAAAAAAAATGGAACCTTTATTTAACTTGGCAAGTCAGTTAAGAACAAATTCTTATTTACAATAACAGCATTCCCTGGCCAAACCCGGACAACACTGGGCCAATTGTGCACCCCTCTATGGGACTCCCAATCA
Organism: Oncorhynchus masou masou; assembly: GCF_036934945.1. Taxonomy (NCBI): domain Eukaryota; kingdom Metazoa; phylum Chordata; class Actinopteri; order Salmoniformes; family Salmonidae; genus Oncorhynchus; species Oncorhynchus masou. The sequence continues at coordinate 45,737,677 of NC_088239.1, read as the reverse complement.
CAGCCGGATGTGATGCAGCCTGGAAACCGTCTCAGAGAAGCTTATCTGCGTGCTTGTTGTCCTCACCAGGGCCTTGATCTGACTACAGTTCAGCATCGTAACCAACTTCAGTGGGCAAACACTCACCTTTGATGGCCACTGGCACGCTGGTGAAGTGTGTTCTTCACGGATTAATCCCAGTTTCAACTGTACTGGGAAGATGATAGACAGTGTGTCTGGCGTTGTGTTGGCGAGCGGTTTGCCGTTGTCAACATTGTGAACAGAGTGCCCGATGGTGGCGGTGGGGTTATGGTATGGGCAGGCAGAAGCTATGGACAACAAACACAATTTCATTTTATCAGTGGCAATTTGTATGGACAGAGATCCTGAGGCCCATTGTCGTGCCATTCATCAGCAGCGATTACCTCATGTTTCAGCATGATAATGCACGGCCCTATGTCGCAAGGATCTGTATACAATTCCTGGAAGCTAAAAATGCCCCAGTTCTTCCATGGCCTGCAGACTCACCAGACATGTCACCCATTGAGGATGTTTGGGATGGTCTGGATCGACATGTACGACAGAGTGTTCCAGTTCCCACCAATATCCAGCAACTTTGCATAGCCATTGAAGAGGAGTGGGACAACATTCCACAGGCCACAATCAATAGCCTGATCAAATGGTGGTCACACCAGATACTGACTGGTTTTCTGATCCCCGGTTTTCTGATACTTAAAACAAATATATATATTTTTTACCCCTTTTTCTCAATTTCGTGATATCCAATTGGTAGTTACAGTCTTGTCCCATCGCTGCAACTCCCATACGGGGACTCGGGAGAGGCGAAGGGCGAGAGCTATGTGTCCTCCGAAACACGACTCTGCCACGCCACACTGCTTCTTGACACACTGCTCGCTTAACGCGGAAGCCATCCGCCACAACGTGTCAGAGGAAACACCGTCCAGCTGGCGACCGAAGTCAGTGTGCATGCGCAAGGGCCTAATGAATTTATTTCAATTGACAGATTTTCCTTAAATTACTTAACTCAGTAAACTCTTTGAAATTGTTGCATGTTGCGTTTATATTTTTGTTCAGTGTATATTCTTTCATCATCGAGCCATTGCAAGTTTGTCTAATTATTTATTATTGATATGAATCATTCATTATACTTCTACATCATGTAGGCAGCGTGTTGTAATAGTTGTAATAGAATTCCCTTTATTCAGTTAAATGTATTCCTTTTGAATTGCACATTTTAATAAAAGGGTCGGTGATGCACTGTGCACATGGTTTTTATTATCTAGTATTTCACTTTGGAAAGAAAACAAACTGGATGAAAGCTGAAGAAAACAAAGAAAAAGCACCTCTCGGCAAGCAGTCACAGGACTTTGAAATTATCTAACATGTCCTTGGAGAGACTGACTTTGATGTTTCGAAAAATTAAGCTCAAACAAACTGCAAATTCCCCTGGAAATAATTGTCAAACTGGATTCTTGAGCACCTAGACTACCCCGAGGGTAGCTCAGGCATCAGCCCTCCTACCTATTTATTTGGTGTTAAAATGTTTTTCTTTAATACTAACTCTAATGCACCTCTAGAGTACAGGTCCCAAGGGGGTAGTTGTTCAATGCAAATGCAAACAAACATCTTGAAGTTCTGAAAGTCTTTAGTTTTGTTTTCAGCATTTGTTGCTTATTATTCAAACCTTAGAATTGTTCAATTGCTTGAACGCGTTCCACGGGACTTTCTCTGTCTGAGATTGTGTTTTCGGGTCTGCTGTTTTACCAGCAATAACAGCTCTTACTGAAAGAAATTGGGTTAGCCCTCATTTTGCCCACATCCTCTTTCCCTTCAACTTTATGCAGTCTAATAAACAGGCCATAGGCCAGGTTGCTTTACCTCCACAACCCTCTAATTAAACTAACTAGCTACTGTGACAAATGGCTGCAGGTCTAGGCCTATGATTAGGACAGTTATTCATTACACTTCACAGCACAATAAATATCTCAACCCCATTCTCCTCCTGATAATGGAAGCCAGAAAAATCACTCTGTATACCCACCCCCCCCCAGCGCCTCTTTAACTGGGCTTTATTTACATATAGTGATTAATGCCCTGGTCTTTCTTCACTGTGGTGATGTCGGGGGTGGCGGGGGAGAATTTAGCTCATATTTTATTAAACCAATCTGCGCCTGAATTGACTCAAACTTGGCAGGTCCTTAATTCATTATTCACTGTTCCCCTGTGACATAGCCACTGCGGCAGCACTACACATGTAGATGGCACTCCGATAAGTGCGGCGGTTCTGCCTTTGAAATCCCTCAATATGACTTTGTGCCAGCCGAGCGACGAGATGTGCAGAGGCAATGTTTAACTCCCTGCAGGCAAGAAAAGTTTATTTTCCATTTCCACTGTGTTTGTGTTTGTGTGTGTGTGCTCAAATCTTGCATGAAATCCCATTTTCTTCTGCAAACTATTCTCCATTGTTGGCAATACAGGGTCCTCATCTTTCAGTTTAATGAGAAAAATCTTTGTGCAGAATTACAGGTTAGTGATGTATTTAATCAAAGCACTAGTGAGGAAATAATAAAAGACATCTAGCTTGCTCGTCATCATTTTATAGACATTTGGTAAACAATACTTTGTATAGCTGTCTAAGTGGATCACATTGGCGGTACAGTGGAAGGACCATATTTGTTGTCATCTGATAAGAAAGTGAGACATCATTTCTCTATTCTTTAACAGCTTTGGCTAATGACTCATAATAGCATCCATCTTCAGCACGTACAAGGGCAGACATGGATTTCATGCACTTTTGTTGATGCCTCGGGTAAGAATTTGTCAGTGAAGCCTATTAGCTGCATTGCATTGGATTGCGTTGCGTTGGCTAACTTTGACCCTGGCATCGCTTTGAAGTGTCTCGAAACAGACATCGTGTTCATCCATTTGAACCCATCACTCCTGCTTCTCAGCCACTGTAACGCTACACTCTGACATCTGTCTTTAGACTCACACCGACAAAGCAGAGCCGAATTGATGTGAGAGGGGAGCTGCTTTTGTGAATCACCCTTATCTGTTCTGCAGCACTGACAAAATGTGTTACCTTTACCGTTTCCCAGTCCAACCTGGCTGTGTATTTGTATGTATTCCGAGCCATTCTTCCTCTCTTTCCCTTTTGTTCCTTCCTCCCAGGCGGACCTTGGATCTTCTTCTCTGTTCTGTAATCCCTGCTCTGTCATCAGGATTACAGCTCACTGCTGTACAGGATTAATGACTGACAACTCTACACTCCTCACACAGAGCCAAGGAAGGGAGATGGGGAAAGGCCTCTGGATGTGTGGGTGAGAAACAACTGTGTTGCTCTGGGGGGAGATCATGTAATATCATCTGGGAGAAGCATTATACATTTGGGGGGTGTATGTTGGAGGGGTTGTGTGTGTGTGTGGGAGGGGGATTGTGCGTGTTTGTGTGTTTATATTTTTTTTAGGACTGTGATACTTTCACAGCAAAAGCACTTCCACTTATATACCTCATTGGAGCACAACAGGATACAGGGTTCAGTTGGCGAGCCTCGGGCCTCTACTGAACTGAATTAGGCTGTGTGATGCAATGTCCCAGAATGTCTGTGTGTGTGTGTGTGTGTGTGTGTGTGTGTGTGTGTGTGTGTGTGTGTGTGTGTGTGTGTGTGTGTGTGTGTGTGTGTGTGTGTGTGTGTGTGTGTGTGTGTGTGCATGCGAGAGAGACTTTGTCACTCTCTGTGTGTGTGTGAGGATCCATGTCCAGGTGCTCACCAGCAAGAACTTGGCATTGCTTTCTCTCCAAATGTTCAACCAAGTGTCCTATCTATCAACACACGAGGGCATGTTGCTTGAAACCTGTTCAGAGTGGCAGCCTGAAACAGTTAGGCTGTTTGGTTGTGTCTGTGAATCCTTGAAAAATCAATTCTGTCTCTGCAACATCTGCCACACTACATCTGTTCCCAAACGAAACACTCCGTTCTCCTTCCTGTCTTGTCTGTATTGGGAAACTGCAAGAAATAGTAAGGCTAGGTAGCTGAGTGGTTAGAGCATTGGGCCAGTGACTGAAAGGTTGCTGGATCAAATCCCTGAGCTGACAAGGTACAAATCTGTCATTCTGTCTCTGAGCAAAGCAGTTAAACCACTGTTTCCCGGGTGCTGTGGATGTTGATTAAGGCAGCCCCCCTCCACCTCTTTGATTCAGAGGGGTTGGGTTAAATGCAGAAGACACATTTCAGTTGAAGGCATTCAGTTGGACAACTGACTATGTATCCCCCTTTCCCAATCATTTGCATACAATTTTGAAGAAAACAAAGTGATCGTTGTTGTCAAACGTTTGTGCAGACTTTTGACACAATATACTGTATATACAGTGGGGTAAAAAAGTATTTAGTCAGCCACCAATTATTCAAGTTCTCCCATTTAAAAAGATGGGAGAGGCCTGTAATTTTCATCATAGGTACACTTCAACTATGACAGACAAAATGAGAAAAGAAAATCCAGAAAATCACATTGTAGGATTTTTAATGAATTTATTTGCAAATTATGGTGGTAAATAAGTATTTGGTCACCTACAAACAAGCAAGATTTCTGGCTCTCACAGACCTGTAAACTTATTCTTTAAGAGGCTCCTCTGTCCTCCACTCGTTACCTGTATTAATGGCACCTGTTTGAACTTGTTATCAGTATAAAAGACACCTCTCCACAACCTCAAACAGTCACACTCCAAACTCCACTATGGCCAAGACCAAAGAGCTGTCAAGGGACACCAGAAACAAAATTGTAGACCTGCACCAGGCTGGGAAGACTGAATCTGCAATAGGTAAGCAGCTTGGTTTGAAGAAATCAACTGTGGGAGCAATTATTAGGAAATGGAAGACATACAAGACCACTGATAATCTCCCTCTATTTGGGGCTCCACGCAAGATCAAAATGATCACAAGAACGGTGAGCAAAAATCCCAGAACCACATGGGGGGACCTAGTGAATGACCTGCAGAGAGCTGGGACCAAAGTAACAAAGCCTACCATCAGTAACACACTACGCCGCCAGGGACTCAAATCCTGCAGTGCCAGACGTGTCCCCCTGCTTAAGCCAGTACATGTTCAGGCCCGTCTGAAGTTTGCTAGAGAGCATTTGGATGATCCAGAAGAAAATTGGGAGAATGTCATAAGGTCAGATGAAACCAAAATATAACTTTTTGGTAAAAACTCAACTCGTCGTGTTTGGAGGACTAAGAATGCTGAGTTGCATCCAAAGAACACCATACCTACTGTGATGCATGGGGGTGGAAACAGCTTTGGGGCTGTTTTTCTGCAAAGGGACCAGGACGACTGATCCGTGTAAAGGAAAGAATGAATGGGGCCATGTATCGTGAGATTTTGAGTGAAAACCTCCTTCCATCAGCAAGAGCATTGAAGATGAAACGTGGCTGGGTCTTTCAGCATGACAATGATCCCAAACACACTGCCCGGGCAACGAAGGAGTGGCTTCGTAAGAAGCATTTCAAGGTCCTGGAGTGACCGAGCCAGTCTCCAGATCTCAACCTCATAGAAAATCATTGGAGGGAGTTGAAAGTGCGTGTTGCCCAGCAACAGCCCCAAAACATCACTGCTCTAGAAGAAATCTGCATGGAGGAATGGGCCAAAATACCAGCAACAGTGTGTGAAAACCTTGTGAAGACTTACAGGAAACGTTTGACCTCTGTCATTGCCAACAAAGGGTATATAACAAAGTATTGAGATAAACTTTTGTTATTGACCAAATACTTATTTTCCACCATAATTTGCAAATAAATTCATTAAAAATCCTACAATGTGATCTTTTCTCATTTTGTCTGTCATAGTTAAAGTGTACATATGATGAAAATTACAGGCCTCTCTCATCTTTTTAAGTGGGAGAACTTGCACAATTGGTGGCTGACTAAATACTTTTTTGCCCCACTGTATATACAATATATATATATATTGTAAATGTCACGATGAGAAGACCATCACTAACGAGGAATCTGCTGTGTTTTTGGTCGTTTGCAGTCGTCAAGCAGCTGTGGCTTAATTTTGTGAGACGAGCCCCGGAGCGTACAGGACAAGTGGGTCTGCAAAGCCATCTGGGGGACCATGATGCACTGCTTCTGCATCTTCTTGTGTTGGGTTGCATAATGTTTCGGGTCCTGCATAGCTTGAGGTCAACAGGCGTTTCATCCCAATCGATGTATTGGCATGCAGAACAGTTGTTCGTTGAAACACCATTGTGTCACGACCACAGTCTTACTAAAGTTGAAGTGATTATTCACTCATAATATATGCCACCCAGCGCATACTTTTCCATTGCGACCTACAATAAAATAAGTACTAGTGCTATAGGTGCTATATACTTGTGTTCATCCTGTTAAAAGTCAATGAGAGCATAAAGGACATAAAGCAAACAAATTGTGGTAAAATAGTTTATAGACCAGTAATCCATATCTGAAATATAGCAATTCAAGCAGTAGATCACTCTCACTTTTATGTACACTTTAATCTTTTTTTTTACCCTCACTTTTTCTTGTGGTGCATTTCTCAGCATGACCTTGTGTGTGTAGTTTTTGAATGATCAATTCTATTAAAAGTTTGAAATAAGGGTCATCATAATAATTGATTGGCTGAAACATCTCTGGATATAAAAGCTGGTGTTCTGACCCTCATTTGTCCATTAGTGATGAGGATGAATCCTTCCTCTCTTCTCTCTGTACACTCATTCTTTTCCTCTCGTTTTGACTCCCTAGCCTTTTATACTTAGTCACTTCCCTATCCTTTCTTTTCTCCTTTTTCCTTTTCATCTTCTACACTTTCATTTCTATAATTGCCCCTACCAGGTAGGTCAAGTTTTTCAGAAGACTTCAGCACATTTTACAGTGCATCCCTCCCCGCACGAACAACTGATGTCAGGTGCTGAAGAGGCATTTCGGCGCTACGACAACACATGCATGTTCCACTCTCCACTCTATACAGTTCAAACACGTCAGGATCAAAACAGATTCCATTCATCACCACACTAGGGTTCTTCCAGGTCCTTTAACTGCCATCATACCTCTTTAATATCTCTTTTATACCTCACTTTTTTTCATTTGTTTTTCATTTTCCCTCTTGTTTGCTTGCTTCTTCTAACACTTGTTTTGAGCGTCCGTTTTTATCTTTCTCTCTCCTTCCATATCTGGGCCCCACACTCCACACACTACCACTCAGTCCTCCGCAGTCTTTAGAAGGAGTGTCCTAATTCATCGTGTCCTTCCCTACTCTTCCCCTTTTTAAAATTCACAAGAACCAAAAGCACTTCTTCCGGCTCTTCTTGCCGCTGTGAGGGGGGCGTGCCGGTGTCACCGGCAGGGGTGAGTCCTGGCGGTGTGGCGTGGTGGGCTGGGGGGTCACAGCGGCTAGGGGGGAGCCCTCTGGAGGGTCTCCTACCCGCCACGTGCGGGTTACTGCCCCCTCCTGCAGCCGGAAGTCATGCTCCACACTGCAGAGAAGAGACAGAATGATTAAATCACAAATACCTGCCTCTCACTATCATGTCAACCTGAACTGTACTGTACTGGCTTGGATATTTTCTTTTCACATTGGGTGCGTTCATAAATTCACTCTTGCAATCTACTCTGATATTACAGAGCTCTGGTTTGAGAGTCCCAGAGCTCAGAATAATTGATGCATGTACAAACAACCTACACCTGGTTGTTATGACAGGTTTCAGTAAACATAAAAAACTAAATTCAATTCTTGCCAGTAAAACAGTTAAAGTCACTGGCCCTCTAGATAACATGAAAACAGTCGAACCAGCTCTGCTAAGGTAAGTCAAATGTTCAGAGTAAAGTCTTCTCACATTTACTGTATGTCTGGATGTAGCTACCAAGCTAGCCAGCTTTAGCCAGTTAGCGTCGGTGCTTGACTGCCATTGTGAGATCAGAATGCTAGGATCAACCCTACTCTTCACCCAGAGCGTCCAGTGTGTGGTCTGACCGCTCTCAGAGTGAAAAGCTCTGAATTTATGAACAGACAATCTGACAATGCTCTGAGTCTATGAACAGTCCAGAGCGCACTCTGGAGGCAATTTACGAACACACCCATTGTCCTTTCCTGCTTTGGTTCCAACAACTATGGTGGATGAGTAAGTAAGTCAGCACAGTACAGCCTGGCTTGGCTTGGTTCAGCTTGGCTCCATAGTGTAAATAAACCAAAAGAGGGGTAGAAAAATTAAGAAAAAAAGGAAGAAAAATAAAAGGCAGCAAAGATGCTGATTCGGTGGTGACTGTATAGCTTTAGGGCCTAGTATGTAGGAGTAGAGTCAGGTTTAAACTCTGACGCACCCCCTCCACAGTCTATAAGCTATTCAGGTGAGGCATTAATAAATAAACACATCGTAGATAAAGAAAAGCCTATAAGGATCATATTTACCTGCAGCTACACATTCAGTAAACTGAATTGTGCCTCCCCCTGCAAGCATATTTTATATTTTTTTACTTTGCTGCTTGCTGTTCTTTCTGATTATGCAGTGAGTGTCCTAGTTAGGTGGAGTTTCTCATCACAGCATCACTCCTCCCTCTTTCAGTGCGAGGAGAGAGAGAGAGAGAGCGAATGAGTGGGATAGAGAGATGCAGAGGGCGAGACACAACAGCAGGACCCTGAGCTTCAGCAGCAGAACAATGAGATGTATCAGGAGCTTCATATTCTTCTCAATTCATACTAGACATCCGGCTTAGCCTCCCACACACACACACACACACACACACACACACACACACACACACACACACACACACACACACACACACACACACACACACACACACACACACACACACACACACACACACACACACACACACACACACACACACACACACATATATAGTCGCTCGCTCACCAGCCACTTCAGTTATTCAAAAGCACAAGAACACTCAGGAATTTAGGCACTCAGACAGACACAGGCAGGTAGAGTAATGGACAAAAGGCAAGCAACAGTACAGACAGAGTATCTCAAAGAGGATTTCATCCATCCCCACTGTATACTACTGTAGAAGAAGGTATACTACTGTACAGAAGGTGGGGAAAAGTCACTTCAAAACCAAACCTCTTTTCGCTCTAGAATGTAAAGAGTCTATCCATGGAAACATAGGGGACTGCTGTGTGACTGACTGCTCAAAGCTTCAGATAAAAACACAGACCAACTCTAGCAGTGCTTAAATATTGGCGAGACAGCCTCAAACACTAGCTGAGTAGCCTGCCCCATCCCAACACACACACACACACACACACACACACACACACACACACACACACACACACACACACACACACACACACACACACACACACACACACACATGCCCCTCTGTACGTGCCACCACTATCCCAAGACAGCACCCCACCAGAGTTCCCCAGTGAGATGTCCTATGTTCCTGCTGTGTAAATGAAAAGCCCCAGTCTGTGGCCCCAGCGTGATCAACGCTCGACAGGCACTGGAGGGAGCTGTCCGCCCTCAACCTTAATTATCTCAGCTAGCATCGAGCATCAAGAAGCCTACTTAGTGACTACTGTGCTGTGGCACCAAACACAACACAACACACACACACACCGTGCATGCAAGCACACACACACACTCCTACCCCTTTGCTGTGCTACTGATGTGCTCTCCTAAAATATGTTTTAAACCTCAAGCTACAGACTGGGCTCAATTTGACACAAGAGGCATCTTAGCCCAAATGTGGTTTATTCAATTCTTATTTTTTTTTCATGACTGTCAATCAACTTGTTCTTAACAAATCTAAATTATTGTTTTGTGTGGACTTAGTTTAGTGAGTCCTTTTGGGTAATTTTGACCGCAGCCAAAAACACCTACTTCGGCCTATAGAAATTTGATAGATTCCAAAAAATATGATAGTAATTTATGTTTTTTTATGGAATCCATATCCATATACAGCCAAAGGGTGGAGTGGGACTAGCAAATCACGCTCAAGTTTGAATTTTTTGGCCTTATTTCTTGTTTTCTTTTCACAATAAAACATATTTTGCATCTCCAAAGTGGTAGGCATGTTGTGTAAATCAAATGATACAACAAATCAATTTTAATTCCAGGTTGTATGGTAACAAAATAGAAAAAATGCCAAGGGGGTGAATACTTTCGCAAGCCACTGTATATAGCGCCCCATGTACTCACCTAAGATTGTTCTTTGCTATACCACGTACAGTATCTTATGACTTTGTAAAAAAAAACTAAATTACCTTATTTCTGTGCACATAAAAATCTACTGAGGGTATAGGAGCAGAACGACAGATTTGTACCTTGTCAGCTCGGGGATTCGAACTTGCAACCTTGCGATTACTAGTCCAATGCTCTAACCACTAGGCTACCTGCAATACACTCTGAATCAACACATATTCTCTGAAAAGTATTTCTAAGGCAAATCCAGGTTTCTCTGGTCATAATATTGAAGGGCGATTGCACTTCCTGATTTGGTCTTGTTCTTCATCAATGCTCAGCGGCCATGGCTGAAGGCAAACAAGAGTTGTCTTGAATGCCGGTCTTGACTCAGCTCAGCTGTGCTAAGACACAATATTCTATAACTGGCTAGTTTTGTCTCATCTCTCCTTATGTCCGCTGTTAGATCTTTCCCGAGGGACAAATCCCAGAACTACTAATATCTCTACAACAGGTGTAGGCTACATGTGGACATTGCACAAATATCGCCTTGCTTGAGTGTAGATACATTTAACAACGACAATCAATGAGTGTGTTGAGATTACAATGACACAAATGTTATGCTGTAAATATCATATTGATGTGCTTATACAGCCTAGACTTAGCTAATAAATAATAATAAGTTGTGTGTAGAAGTTTGTAGAGTACAACTTCAGGTGTCTAACCAGAACTAGAATGGCATTCTATTTGTCCATTTGGACAAATCTAAGGATTTGTTTGTCTAACCACACACTGACATGCACAGCTCTTTGGGTCTCCAGTGGGTGAGGAAGTCCCTTCCATTTATGTAATGTATTACAGGTTATGGACAGGTGCAGTCAGGTGGCAGGAGGATTGGAGTGCATGACATTCCATCCTGGATATGACAGCGTTTTCCCATAGAGATAGATAGAGGACTCATCTTTGTACCTGTGCCATTAAAGTGCCTGTGATAGCATGGGCAGAACCATTGAGGCTATCTCCAATAAGAAGTAATCCATTTTCTTCTTCACGATTGGCTGATCCCTCCTGATGACCCAGTGGGACATGACTCTAACCGGGTCACCAGGAGGAATCAGCCAATAAATTTGGAAGTCCCATCCAGTTGACTACATTAAAATGGTGGAAGCCCTGTTGAAAAATGTTTCTTAAACGGAAGCAAACAGAACAAAACAGGGATAAACATACCTGAATTTGTCCAATAGAAACTCTTGTTTGCAACTGTTGGACTAAAGATTACACCCTAGATCAGGTAGATGCAGGCAAGAGTGTGCAAGGCGGTATTGAATGTGTCACTGTCTGTCACCTTGATTACTCAAATGTTTCTTTTGACCTGTGCACCTACGTTGTAAACTTTCATTCATAGATTAGGTTGTAGCAACCTCATGATGGGTACAGGGAAAATTAGAGTTTCATGTAGTATCTTAAAACCTATCGATGTTACATTGAGCTGGGTGAATGGAATGTGAATGACAGTCATCCAATATGCTGTAATAGCAATAAGGCCATGCTCATAAAAAAAAAAATGGTGTCCCACATTTTAAATGGCACCGACCACCACTGAGCTATATACAGGGAGTACCAGTTCCCAGTGGGCAGGTTTGGGGAGTAAAGAATGACATGTAATCCGTTTACATGCAATCTGTTACATGTAAATGATTTTAAAAAACGGCCACTTTTATCTGTTACGTTACCAGCAAAAATATTGTAATCAGATCACCGATACTTTTGAAAAACTAGATTCATTCGAGAATTACTTTTACATTATGAAAGAAGGTTTGTAAAATAAAATCTTTGATACTTTTCTGTTTTCTCAATTACATTCAAATCAGCATTGAAAAAAGGCGCAAGTTTAGGTTTGTTCGACCTGAGCGAGTCTGACCAGACGTCAGAGACCAATATGATGACACACACCAAATGTGTTTGATGGATTGCGGGAAAAGAGCAGGAATAGGCTTTTGTAGGCTACAGTCCAAGCTCTGTCTTCCATTGATGCGACTGCTGTCGGCATCCAAAGATTATCCAATTTAACAGTAGTGGTGTAATCTACGGCGATACGGATATCACTTATTATTGATATCTACATAGCGCATTGATGTGAATCACACTGCTGCCCTCTCATTTAGCTATTTGCGCCTTAAGGGTTGTGTTTGTTGTGGATGGCTGTTCACAAGTCTAAATGTGTATTTGAACCCAATAATGGTTGCATTCAAGAAGTTTAAACTGCCTATCGATCATTGTTTTTGAAACCAGTGGACAGCCAGTGAAAAATGTGCTCTTGCAACAGTTGCATAGTGCAGATAAAAGCCTATGGAATAAAAGTGAGGATTTTATTGCTCAATCTAAATCATGCCGATTTAAAAAAAAAATCCATAGGCCTAATGGACACATGCTCAAACTTGCACACTTTGATAGACTTAAAGGGGCAATCTGTCGTTGCTACATCCATTTTTTGATGTATAAATTATACATACAGTACCAGTCAAAGGATTGGACACACCTACTCATTCAAGGGTTTTTCTTCATCAAAAATATGAAATTACACATAAGGAATAATGTAGTAACCAAAAAATAGTAAAACAAATCAAAATATATTTTAGATTGTAGATTCTTGAAAGTATGGGACATTTCTCCAAAAAGTACGATCTTTGTCCCCGGCGGTTTTGGAGCAGTGGCTTCTACCTTGCTGAGCGGCCTTTCAGATTGTCGATATAGGACTTGTTTTACTGTGGATATAGATACTTTTGTACCTGTTTCCTCCAGCATCTTCACAAGATCCTTTGCTGTTGTTCTGGGATTGATTTGCACTTTTTGCAACAAAGTATGTTCATCTCTAGGAGACAGAACGCGTCTCCTTCCTGAGTGGTATAACGGCTGCGTGGTCCCATGGTGTATATACTTGCGTAATATTGTTTGTACAGATGAACGTGGTATCTTCAGGGGTTTGGAAATTGCTCCCAAGGATGAACCAGACTTGTGGAGGTCTTGGCTGATTTCTTTTGATTTTCCCATGATGTCAAGCAAAGAGGCACTGAGTTTGACGGTAGGCCTTAAAATACATCCACAGGTACACCTCCAATTGACACAAATGATGTCAATTAGCCAATCAGAAGGTTCTAAAGCCATTACATTATTTTGGGGAATTTTAACTTAGTGTATGTTATCTTCTGACCCACTGGAATTGTGATACAGTGAATTATAAGTGAAATAATCCGTCTGTAAACAATTGTTGGAAAAATTACTTGTATCATGTACAAACTTTCCATAACTATAGTTTGTTAATGAAATGTGTGGAGTGGTTGAAAAAATAGTTTTAATACCTCCAACCTAAGTGTATGTAAACTTCAACTGTATATAAAAATATATATTTTCTAAATAACATTTAGTTCACATTTCTATTTCATCTTTACAATCATTTGAATGATATTTTGATTTAATCTCTTCAGTTTGTGTTGGAAAGAGAAGGGTTAATGTCTAATCATTTTTTCTTCTTCTCTTGTGGTCTCTGGATAGAAAAACCTAGCTAGCTCAGCCATTGGCTAGCCCTCCAGAAGCTGGAAAGAAGGCATTTACCATTTAATTATATTAAATCAGAATTGTGCAGTGACAGTGGAATGAACCAATCACATTTTGACTTGCAATGGATGGAACCATTCAAAATAAGTCACCTGTGAGAGCACGAGAGCAAATAATCAGTGGTGCAAGCAGTACTTTTCCCACGCTAACGCTTGTAATGTTAGCTAGCTTGTGTCGTAGTAGTGTGACAATGGTGACGGTGGCTTCCGCAGCTGTTATTAACTTCAACGTGGATGTTGTTGATCATTTTTTAATATCACCCTTTTTAAGATTAACTTTCAAACAAATTATCGCCGTTTGGTGAGTGGCACTGTTTTTTTTTGTTGCAGCTTGCTTGCAAGCTAATTCTTTCTTTCTTTATTTTCACCTTTATTTAACCAGGTAGGCCAGTTGAGAACAAATTCTCATTTACAACTGTGACCTGGTCAAGATAAAGCAAAGCAGTGCGACAAAAACAACAACACAGAGTTACACATAAACAAACGTACAGTCAATAATACATTAGAAAAAAAGAAAGAAAAATCTATGTACAGTGTGTGCAAATGTAGAAGAGTAGGGAGGTAGGCAATAAATAGGCCATAGAGGCGAAATACTTACAATGGTCTTTGAAAATAATGACTGTGTAACGTTGTTGAATTTAAACTTTAGATCACTGGTTAGTGTGATGAACGTGACAAAATATATTTGCAATAGGAAGTAATTGCTGGTATGTTCATTTCATTTTGGAAATGAAATAGTTGTGTCCCATTTTAGAGAAGACCCAAATTCGAGGTACAGAATGGCAGGCAGTCTCAGGGTCAGGGCAGGCAGAGGTCAAAAATCCAGTGTGGTGTGACACAGAACGGCAGGCAGGGTCAGGGCAGGCAGAATGGTCAAAACTGGGAAAACTAGAAAACAGGAACTAGAAACAGGAGCAAGCCCCCCTCACCTCTTTGATTCAGAGGGGTTGGGTTAAATGCGGAAGATACAGTTTGGTTGAATGAATTCAATTGTGCAACTGACTTGGCACCCCCTTTCCCCTGGTTTGATAGTGGTGTCAGGCTACCATAGGTTGTGCAAACAGTGTGATTTGTTTTGCTGGTCGCATTATGTTATACATGTGTCCCTGTCGGTTCTGTCTCTGTGTGAGCGGCAACCCGGCAACCAGGCCTGTTTGATTAATTCATGATGTCTTCAAAATGCACTGTTCCTCACTAGAACTACAATGGTCTATCACATCCTCACACGGTCTCACTTATCATTGCAATGTGGATGACACTCAACTACTTTTCTCCTGCCTGGCAGTTATCTCAGCTTGGATGTCGACAGGAGGTCAGGTCCAGCTCTTCCCAGTCCAAGCTCTTCTTTGTTCTGGCACCCCAATGGTGGAATCAGCTTCCCCCTGAAGCTAGGACAGCAGAGTCCCTGCCCATTGTCTGAAAACATCTGAAACCCTACCTCTTCAAAGAGTATCTTAAATAAATCCACAGCAATCCCCTCGCACCCCCTCCTCACCCCTGTTAGTCCAAGAACTGATGCTCTGGTAACGTTTGCAACACCTGATATAGAGGTCCTGGATGGCAGGGAGCTTGGCCCCAGTGATGTACTGGGTCGTCTGCACCACCCTCTGTAGCGCTTTGCGGTTGAAGGTGGTGCATTTGCCATACAAAGTGCTGAAGCAGCCAGTCAAGATGCTCTCGATGGCGCAGCTGTAGAACCTTTTGAGGATCCGCGAGCCCATGCCAAATCTTTTCAGGCGCTGTTGTGCCCTCTTCACGACTGTGTATATGGACCATGTTAAGTCCTTAGTGACGTGGGTGCCAAGGAACTTGAAGCTCTCGACCCGCTCCACTACAGTTATCCATTCACGCTTTTTTATATGTTCTATTTATTTCTGTAAGTCAACCAAGTCACAGCCAGCCCTGATTACAGACACCTTTGTGTGTCCTTTCAAACCATATAAACTAGTGACCCGCAGTGCTTGTCAATATACCCTGAAGACGAAAGCTTGGATGTTGAAACGTTGGTTATAAAATTATTGCATCTGAGCTCCCGGAGTGTGCGGCTCTCCTTTGCTTTTCAAGTTTGCAAGCCCTGCCACATCCGACGAGCATCAGAGCCGGTGTAGTAGGATTCGACCTTGGTCCTGTATTGACACTTTACCTGTTTGATGGTTCATAAGCGGGCGTAACAGTATTTCGTATAAGCGTCTGGATTAGTGTCCCGCTCATTAAGTTGTAGCTCTAGCCTTTAGCTCAGTGTGGATGTTGCACAAAATCCATGGCTTCTGGTTGGGATATGTACGTACGGTCACCGTGGAGACAATGCCGTCAATGCACTTATTAATGAAGCTGGTGACTGATGTGGTAAACCCCAGAACATATTCCAGTCTGTGCTAGCGAAACAGTCCTGTAGCTTAGCATCCGCTTCATCGGACCATTTCCATATTGAGCAAGTACTTCCTGTTTGAGTATTTGCTTGTAAGCAGGAATTAGGAGGATAGAGTTACATGCTGACCACACTGCTCGCGTCGCTTGTGCAAGCTTTACAAAATAAATGTACACATACATGTTAGTCAAACATTGCCAAGGAACTTGAAGCTCTCGACCCGCTCCACTACAGCTCCGTCGATGTGGATGGAGGCGTGTTCTTTCCTCATTCTCCTGTAGTCCACAATCAGCACCTTGGTCTTACTGACATTGAGGGAGAGGTTGTTGTCCTTGCACCACACTGCCAAGTCTGTGACCTCCTCCCTATAGGCTGTCTCATCGCTTCAGTGATCAGGCCTACCACCATCATGTCAGCAGCAAACTTGATGATGGTGTTGGAGTCGTGCATGGCCACACAGTTATGGTGAACAGGGAGTACAGGAGGGGACTAAGCACGCACCCCTTAAGGGCCCCCGTGTTGAGGGTCAGTGTGGAGGAGATGTTGTTGCCTACTGTCACCACCTGGGGTGGCCCGTCAGGATGTCCAGGATCCAGTTGCAGAGGGAGTACCCGAGCTTGGTGATAAGCTTGGAGGGGACTCTGGTGTTGAACGCTGAACTGACATTTATGAACAGCATTCTCACATAGTTATTTCCCCTCTTGTCTGAGTGGGAGAGAGCAGTGTGAAGTGCAATTGAAATTGCGTCATCTGTGGATCTGTTGGGGCGGAATCGGAATTGTAGTGGGTCCAGGGTGTCTGCGATGATGGTGTTGTGTGTTATGACCAGCCGTTCAAAGCAATTCATAATTACGGCTGTGAGTGCTGCAGGGCGACAATCATTTTGGCAGGTTACTTTGGGAACAGGGACTATGGTGGTCTGCTTAAAACATGTAGGTATTACAGACTGGGTCAGGGAGAGGTTGAAAATGTCAGTGAAGCCACTTGCCAGCTGGTCAGCGCATGCTCTGAGTACACATCCTAGTAATCCATCTGGCCCTGCGGGCTTGTGAATGCTAACCTGTTTAAAGGTTTTATTGGCTACGGAGAGCGTGATCACACAGTCGTCCGAACAGCTGGTGCCCTCATGCATAGTTCAGTGTTGCTAGTCTCGAAGCACGTATAGAAGGTATTTAGCTTGTCTGGGCTTGCATCACTGGACAGCTCGCGGCCGGGTTTCCCTTTGTAATCTATGGTAGTTTGCAAGCCCTTGGTAAACTCTGATTTACCAACCCAAAATACTCCCGCACAACCTCTTCTTGTGTCTCCACCAGATGGAGACTACAAGTGTAATGTCTGCGCTAAATGCCCTGGCACTTACAAATGTAGATCATTCAAAACACCCCCAAACAAGGAAACAGATCCAAATCAAAGGTGTTAGCACATGCTCCACTAAGTCAGTTATTTATCTGATAACCCTTCCTTGGTAAAAAATTATGTGGGCAAAACTAAGCGCGAGGAGAGGGTGACCGTGACAATTTATTGTTAAAATGAGAGGCCGCCTGAATTTCTTATTTAAAGACCCTTGCTCCCTTCGGTCTAAACTTAAAGTTTGATCTGAAGCCATTCTTGTGATTTTGCTATCCATTGTAAATACTGTTTCTAGGCCTGTATATCCAAATTGTGTCTATGATCGTATGTTATCCATTCACGCTTTTTTATATGTTCTATTTATTTCTGTAAGTCAACCAAGTCACAGCCAGCCCTGATTACAGACACTTTTGTGTGTCCTTTCAAACTATATAAACTAGTGACCCGTAGTGCTTGTCAATATACCCTGAAGACGAAAGCTTGGATGTTGAAACGTTGGTTATAAAATTTTTGCATCTGAGCTCCTGGAGTGTGCGGCTCTCCTTTTCTTTTCAAGTTTGCAAGCCCTGCCACATCCGACAAGCATCAGAGCCGGTGTAGTAGGATTCGACCTTGGTCCTGTATTGACACTTTACCTGTTTGATGGTTCATAAGCGGGCATAGCAGTATTTTGTTTAAGCGTCTGGATTAGTGTCCCGCTCATTAAGTTGCAGCTCTAGCCTTTAGCTCAGTGTGGATGTTTCCTGAAATCCATGACTTCTGGTTGGGATATGTACGTACGGTCACTGTGGAGACAATGTCGTCAATGCACTTATTAATGAAGCTGGTGACTGATGTGGTAAACCCCAGAACATATTCCAGTCTGTGCTAGCGAAACAGTCCTGTAGCTTAGCATCCGCTTCATCAGACCATTTCCATATTGAGCACGTACTTCCTGTTTGAGTATTTGCTTGTAAGCAGGAATTAGGAGGATAGAGTTACATGCTGACCACACTGCTCGTGTCGCTTGTGCAAGTGTTACAAAATAAATGTACACATACATGTTATTCAAACATTGCACCCACACTGCTCGTGTGCGTCAGCGAGCATCTGCGTAGACGGGCGCTAAAATAGAACTTGGTTCTATATGTGATGCTCAACGCGCTGCAAGTCCTGCCTCTCAAACCTCCTCATTGTTTTTTTGAGCATATACTCACGTGCCATCTCCTCATTGGTTTTTAGGAACATATATCCACGTGGGTGATTGAAAGATGAAGTGAGGTCCACACTCGGTTGTAGTAATGTACCATAAAGTTGGTTGCCAACCGCCATATCAAGTCCAAAGAAGAAAAAGAAGCCTTAAAGAAGGAGGAGAGATGACGAGAAACTCATTTGGTTTACCGTTTTATCTGTGGATTAATTGTCAGAGTAGAGGACCTTGTGCATTTCAGGGAAAATAACAACCCAATGTTTATATCCCAGGACAAATTAGTTAGCAACAGCAAGCTAGTTAGCTAAATTACCATAAATGTTTAATGCTTTTCGACCAGTCCCCAAATTAATATAATTGGTTCAGAGTTTGTTTTGATATATCAACCTGCGTAGCCTGATCGCGCCTAGTGTGGGGGGACAAAATCGACATGCGCGCCATGGTGCACGCAGACGCATGCGCATGTGGGGTCTGGTCAGCATGTTATTATCAGATTTGCAAAATGGAGGGCATGGGGAGAGCTTTGTATGCATCTCTGTGTGTGGAGTAAAGGTGACAGATTAGAAATGAAGTAAAAAGGATTTCAGTTGTCCTGCATTAAAGTCACCGGTCACTAGGAGCGCCGCCTCTGGGAGAGCATTTTCTTGTTTGCTTATGGCCCTATACAGCTCGTTCAGTGTGGTCTTAGTGCCAGAATTGGTTTGTGGTGGTAAATAGACAACTACATAAAATATAGATGAAAACTCTCTTGGCAAATAGTGTGATCTAGAGTTTGTCATCCGGCCAGCAGAACCTTGAGACTTCCTTAATAGTAGAGATTGCGCACCAGTTGTTGTTAACAAAGAGACACACCCCCTCCTCTGAGCTTCCCCGACGCAACCATTCTGTGCTGCCAATGTATAGAAAGAACTGCTAGATTTATATTTACCTTATTCAGCCACGACTTTGAGAAACGTAGAAAATTACAGTTCTTTAGATCACATTGATAGGATAGTCTCGAACGGAAGCTCATCCAGTTTATTCTCCAGTGATTGCATAGAAGGGAGGTTAGAGGCAATTTATACACTTTCCGACATAGTCTCGTCAGGTATCCAGCAAGCCAGCCTCTATAGCACCATCTCCTCCTTCTTCTTCGAGAGTATTGGGGATTTGGGCCTGGTCCGCAATAATCAATATGTCTTTCGCCTCCGACTCATTGAAGTAGAAGTTCTCGTCCTAATGGAGGTTAGTGACTTAATTGTTCTGATGTGTCGAAGCCCTTTTCGGTCGTAGGAAATGATGGCAGAAACATAATGTACAAAAAAGTTACGATCAGCGCCAAAAAAGACACAAAATTGCACAATTGGTCAGGAACCGCAATTCCCTCCGGCGCCATTATAACTGCTCATAAATAGCTATGACCATGTAAAAAAAATCTAAATGACCTAAGATACACACTTAGTTTCACTCAAAACAGCTCATAAAGGTATGTCAGTAGTATGAATACTTGGTATGAATACTTGGTAGAACTGTAATACAGAAACTAGCTACCCTATGAAGATACAAATTGTTCTAAAAATTGTTATTCTACTGGAAATGTTATAAAAATACCAAATTCCTATATTATCCTGTAATATTCTACATGTGCAACTTGTTGTGATATTTTGGGAGCTATACCATTTAGTTTTGAAGTGACATAGAAGATTTTGGCATGCTTTTTGAAGCATGCTCCCATAGCCCCTATACGACTCCCATTATTTCACTAACTAATGCTGGCTGTGGGGTTGATAAAGAAAACGAAGACATATATTTTTTTCAAAAGTTTGTATACTGCCCCATTTAAATGGCAGTTGTTTTTAACCACATAAATATGACAATTAATATTTACTTCAAAATTCGGAAAACTAAATGATACTAATCAAATGATGGTAAATAAGTGTCTTAGTACTAATGTGGATTGTATGAAGGAAAAGTGCCTATTTTCGTTAAGCAAAAATAAAAGTCTATTTTGGTCATTTTTATATCAGATAACATTCATTACATGTATAATGATGTTTCGATAAGAAATAAGATGATATTTTGCTATGATTGTTGCTTTTTCCAATAGTTTCTTCTTGGGTTCAAAATGACCCCAGTTGGTAATCTCTGTATGTATAATATGTTGGTAGCTCGAGGGTTACGGAAAATCTGTGCGGGTACATACAATTCAGTAATAATGGTTGTGTTGCAAATTATACTTCACTGAAGAGTGAGTCTAGATTCTGATAGTGAGATCGTAGAGAAAATTATTGGTATGGGATTCTTTACATGGGATTGTATCACTGATATGCATCTATACAGTGTATGCATTTAATCTTTAATTAGATCTTTTTGAGAATTTCTAAAGATATTGTTATGTAAAAAAGTTTTTGAATATACTATAAGATGTTATCATATAGTGTGAGACAATATTTGACGGTTTTCTGAATTTTTCTTGATTCTCTTGAAGGGGGATTTGAGGTGAATACAGCCACAGCCGGAGAGACCTATAGGGACTCGAGATGGGCTCAAAGAGACCCCCCCAAAAAATGGGAATGTTCCTCAATACTGAAAAGGTTTTAGCAGCAAACCATTCCATTCCTACTGTGTGGCCCGACCTCGCTTTTGCTTGTTTCCACAGCTGGGTAGTACTGTATGTTGAAACAAAACAAATAAGGTGATGAGTAGTGACCTTGCTCAAGGGCACCACAACAGCGTATCCCACCAGGGACTTGGATCAGCAACTTTCTGGTCACAAACGCACTAGTTGTCCTAATCCCAAGGTCTTATGGTATACTGTAAACACAATAACACAACTATATTAAGGGACAACCAAGGTGAATGTCAGATCGTCTGGGATGAAACATGATTTTGTCCTATGAAAATGGGCTCTGGTGGATTGGATAGCAAAATGGCATTAGCATTTCCCCTTTATAATCACAGATCACTACGTTTATTTCGGTGTTTACCTGTATTTTACAGTGCCTTCAGAAAGTATTCATACCCCTTGACTTATTCCAAATTCAAAAAACACAATACCCCATAATGACAAACTGAAAACATGTTTTTTTGAAATGTTTGCACATTTATTGAAAAATAAATACAGAAATATCTAATTTACATAAGTGTTCACACCCCTGAGTCAATACTTTGTAGAAGAACCTTTGGCAGCGATTACAGCTGTGAGTTTTCCTGGGTAAGTCTTGGATTCTGCAACATTTGCCCATTTACTCTTTTCAAAATTCTTCAAGCTTAGCCAAATTGTTTGTTGATCATTGCTAGACAAACATTTTCAGGTCTTGCCATAGATTTTCAAGCAGATTTAAGTAAAAACTGTAACTCAGCCATTCAAGAATATTCACTGTTTTCTTGGAAGCAACCCCACTGTAGATTTGGCCTTGTGTTTTAGGTGAACTTATCTCCAAGTCTCTGGTGGAAAGCAGACTGAATCAGGTTTTCCTCTAGGATTTTGCCTGTGCTTAGCTCCATTCTGTACATTTTTTTATCCTGAAAAACTCTCTAGTCCTTAACGATTACAAGCATACCCATAACATGATGCAACCACCACTGCTTGACAATATGAATAGTGGTACTCAGTAATGTATTGGATTTGCCCCAAACATCACACTTTATAATCAGGACAAAAAGTGAATTGCTTTGCCACATTTTTTGCAGTATTATTTTAGTGCCTTATTGCAAACAGGATGTATGTTTTGGAATATTTGTATTCCGTACAGGCTTCCTTCTTTTTACTGTCAATTAGGTAAGTTATGTGGTGTAACTACAATGTTGTTGATCCAGCCTCTGTTTTCTCCTGTCACAGCCATTAAACTCTGTAACTGTTTTAATGTCCCCATCTGCCTCATGGTGAAAAATCCCTGAGCGGTGTCCTTTCTCTCCAGAAACTGAATTCTTTGCGAGACATTGGAAAACCTCCCTGGTCTTTGTGGTTGAGTCTGTGTTTGAAATTCACTGCTCGACTCGGGGAGCTTACTGATAATTGTATGTGTGGGGTACAGAGATGAGGCAGTCATAAAAAAAATAATTTGAACACTATTATTGCACACAGAGTAAGTCCATGAAACTTTTTATGTGACTTGTTAAGCAATTTATTTTGTCCTGAACTTATTTAGGCTTGCCATAACAAAGGGTTTGAATACTTATTGACACAAGACATTTCAGCTTTTCATTTTTGATGAATTTGTAAACATTTTGAAAAAACATAAATCCACTTTGACATTGTATGTAGGCCAGTGTTAAAAAATAAATAAAAAAAACGAATCAATTTTAAGTTCTGGCTGAAACACAACAAAATGTGGAAAAAGTCAAGGGGTGTGAAATACTTGCTGAATGTACTGTATATATTGGAGATGAAATTAAAGATGGTAAAATTACAGAGGCCATAAAGTGTTATACTCACCATCTGCGCTTGGTGATAGGGGGCATCGCGTTGGCAATTGTTTGACTCAGGTGGGAGATTCCCCATGTCTCAAGGCATACATTTGATATTATATTCATATTTAGGAGTAGCTAGCAGTTACAGTACAGCAAGGGATGGCCATCTCTTATTGTCTTATTACGGCATTTGCCATACAAGTGGGAGGAGAATTTCTTACACATTTACCAGCAACAAGATACTGTATCTTTGTAGTTCTCTCCAAGGAACCCAAACTTAATATGCTAAAAGAAAATGTCACTTTATTTTAGTGAGAAACTAAACTGAACAGTCAATCTATTCAGAAAACCATTGTGCTAGTGGTTCAGGGGCTTCAACTCTCCCTCTGTCTCTCCCTCTGTCTCTCCCTCTGTCTCTCCCTCTGTCTCTCCCTCTGTCTCTCCCTCTGTCTCTCCCTCTGTCTCTCCCTCTGTCTCTCCCTCTGTCTCTCCCTCTGTCCCTCCCTCTGTCCCTCCCTCTGTCCCTCTGTTCCCCCCCGCCCCCTCTCCAACTCTCCTGGCCTATCTCCTTCTCCTCCTCCATCCCGCGCTCTCTCTTTCTGCCTGTCTTGTTTTGTTGTTTTTCTTCTTTCTTTTTTTTACTAAAGGAGACCGCATCTGCAGGGTTGCAATTTTTGTAGGTTGTTATCCTTTTTGTTTAGACTCTCCAACAGTATGTTATCAAGTGCTGCTGGACAACAGTGGCATTAGATATGACCTTTCAAACTGCACATTTAGTAAGTAGAACTAAGACAAGGGGGGGGGGGGGGCTGCACTTTCAGTATATAGCTTTAAGTCGGCAGCATCATGGGATTCTCCTAACATACTAATGCACACACATGCGGTGGAATAGATGCAGGATGCCCTTGTGTATGTCTGAGACTAACTGCTGCGCTGCTCAGCTATTGACTGATAGCTTCTGGAGCGGAAGAGGCTGATGGATGGATAAATGGGTGGATGGATACAGAGGATATTTCAGGGGGAGAGGTGTGACAGACACTTCACTGGTGGTATGGAGGAATGGGTAAGAGAGAGAGAGGTAAATATCACTTAGGATCTCTCCTTCTGTCTCTCCTATTCACTCACACATGAACACACTCTTAGCTACCATGTGGAGCTTCCTTTTTTTTGTTCGTTTTTTAATTTTTTTTGTTGCCTTTTTACATTTTCGGAGTGTGAAGGTTAAGATGATCCCAAGGGAAGAGGCAGACATAGGGTTGAGGAAAGGGGGGGTGGAGGAGTTGAGTGGTGTGCAGAGATGCAGAAAATGGGGAACAGGTTGAGAGGAATGAGCAGGAACACGCTCCTCAACATTTGACATCCTCGGGCGACTGACAGCGGACGGCGGTCACCGACGGCTGAGGGGCACATCAATGTGACCACAGTGTTTTTAAAACAGTGCTTTGTCGAAGGGATGGAAGGGAGGAATGAATGCTGAGAACTTGGTAGGCTACAGTCCAAAAGTGGCAATATTGATTTGGGGCGGCAGCGTAGCCTAGTGGTTAGAGCGTTGGACTAGCAACCACAAGGTTGTGAGTTCAAACCCACAAGGTACAAATCTGTCGTTCTGCCCCTGAACAGGCAGTTAACCCACTGTTCCCAGGCCATCATTGAAAATAAGAATGTGTTCTTAACTGACTTGCCTGGTTAAATAAAGGTAAAAAAAGGAAGAGTGAAATGAAATCACACTTGAATAATTTACCGAAAGCAATCAGACCTATTCTTACTATATTTAGACTTCAGATTCTTTTCATCATCTAATACCTCTCCCAGACTCTCACCACCATAAAACTACTTTTAGACAGCTGAAGCAAGCACACAAAATCTATTTTTAGTTATTGAATTGTTCACTGAAAGTCTTGGTAACATTTCCAGACATGTATGTAAATTAGAAGGGAATAAATCTGTATTGAGCTTTCATCATGATTTATTTGACTTTATTCGACTAGTAGACCCATGTTTCTCATATTGCATCCAAATAGCCTATTCATCCTCTTATATTAAGATATTAGTTATTTCCTATAGAGGCAGCAGATTGGGGATTGTGCTAATGTAAGCGGTTTAGCTAGGCTAAATTAGCTGTGGGTGTAATATGAGTGTGATTTAGTATTTATATGACACAGCCACATTATGCAGTTTATCCCTGTTCTGGGCGCCACTCTTGATTTTCCCCTCGCTTCACTGTTTCAAAGACATGATGGCATGCATGACAAGGATGGATACCATCTGGCCTCACTATTGGCATGAGCAGTATCTGTGATTATTGCCAAAGACAGCATAAACAACCCAGCTAGCACACAACGTTCCGAGAACCATACCTCACTATTGGCATGAGCAGTATCTGTGATTATTGCCAAAGACAGCATAAACAACCCAGCTAGCACACAACGTTCTGAGAACCATACCTCACTATTGGCATGAGCAGTATCTGTGATTATTGCCAAAGACAGCATAAACAACCCAGCTAGCACACAACGTTCAAGGAACCATACCTCACTATTGGCATGAGCAGTATCTGTGATTATTACCAAAGACAGCATAAACAACCCAGTTAGCACACAACGTTCTGAGAACCATACCTCACTATTGGCATGAGCAGTATCTGTGATTATTGCCGAAGACAGCATAAACAACCCAGCTAGCACACAACATTCTGAGAACCATACCTCACTATTGGCATGAGCAGTGTCTGTGATTATTACCAAAGACAACATAAACAACTCAGCTAACACACAATGTTCTGAGAACCATAGGTTTCTTAGAGCTTGGTGAGAGCATTGTTGTCCTATGGTTATTTTGCATACAACCTTCCCACAATGTTCTGTGAATGGTGCAAGGATACCCAGCTAGCATATAACATGCTCAGAACCATGTGTTTCTTAGGTGGGAATTTCAGTACTTCAGCATAACATTTCCTACAGGTTTCCTAATGGTTCTTTTTAAAGTCATGTTCTCAGAACATTAAGAAAACTGTCCATAAAAACCACAAGAAAACATTAGTAACATTCAAAGAACGTTCAAAGAATGTTATTTAAAAACATATCATTTCCGTTTTCAGTGTAAACAAAACTCTCTCTATCTTCTATCTTGGAGTGTGTTTAGGGGTTTTGGCCACGCCCACTCATTGGCCACACCTGATCTTAATGTGAGCTTGTTTCCTTTGAAATGGGGTCTGTTTGAATAGACAAAAATGAACAGCTTTGTATAAGTAACTAAAAAAATATTTAACCTTTATTTATCCAGGTTTGGATCAAAGCTATTTTTCAAGAGAAACCTGGTCCAACCCAAGATAGCAACAGGGGGAACAATGTTTGAGACAAATATCAGACATACTGTAAGAACTTAGACATAGACACACCAACCTGGTGGCACAGTGGACAAATTTCATGGATAGAGAACAGAAGTTTATAGATTTGAATTTCACTGACGCCATGCCAGAATTAATGCATGATTAATGCCTAAGCAAATTAATTTCCATGTGTCCTATCTGTGTTTGGAGTTCAAAAACAGTTAACCCCAGATAATCTAGTGGTGTTATTAAAAGTCTTATTGAAACATGTTTCCAGAATGTTTTTTAAAAATTCTGTTTTATCATGGCTTTGTTCCCAGAACCAATGGGGAAACCAAAAACGTACATTCCCACAACTTCCAAGGAACCAAATGTGCTAGCTGAGAAGGGCTCTATATCTCACTCACTCTCTCTCCCTCTCTCTCTCACCCTCAGTGAACAGACTTTCACCACCCACACACTCACATACCCACACCCACACAAATAACACACACACACAAAGGAGCATAACCACTTTCAGAAATAAATGCATGCACTCACATACATACACATACGGTACAATGCAATTTTACAATGAAATACACCATTATATTAATGTGATTATGGATCCCTGGTTTAATGCAATAACAACATGTGCCATTATAATATGTCACAGTGTGCGTTATTGTATGCCATTAAGTTCAATTGAAGGTGTCTGTAGATACTGTAACTCAATTATAATGCGTCGCATATCTCGGTGGGTGAAGAGCCAGATCATGCTGGCTGAGCATTATATCCCTGTGTTATTCATCTGAATGGGAAGTGAACCTACAGTGTTTTCTCACCTCTTCCCTGTGAGCTGCCTGTTGCTTCATGGCCTGGATGCCTCCAAAGGAAAGATGGATTACATTAGGAGCACAGCGCACAGCCGACTCTGCCCTTTGCACACACACAAGCACACACACACACACACACACACACACACACACACACACACACACACACACACACACACACACACACACACGTGTGTGCACGCCCGCAAACACACACACATGGTTGCGCACACACATGCACGCATATATACGCACACCATCTACTCCATTAGCAGCTTCATCCACAGGCTGCTAACTCAGACACGCTGGGTCGGAAATCCCTGACAGGGTAGTTAGCGAAAGGTCAGTGTGAAGAATCTGACAAATCCCTTTTTTAGAAAAATCTGATGCCTACACATCTAGTTCTGCAGAATGCCCACCACCAGTCTATCAGTCAGAGGTTTACCTTCTGCCTTTCTGGTCTTGACTTTCTTCCACGCGTGTGCGTGCGCGCAGACACAAACATTCTCTCTCTCATTTGTTGAAGCCTAATGTGATTTCCTATTCTGCCACTACTTTCACTACCGTTTACCATCATTTCAGGCACCGTCATTGTTGTCAATGTTTAATGAATGACTTTAGGGTTGGCACCGGGTGAGAAGCATTCCTCCCAGAGATGTAGTCACACATAAAGTTCATCTTGGTCAGTAAGTGTCTGTGAGGTTGGTTAAATGCATAACCTACGAGACTAGAGGATGAAGAATATAGTGTTTTAGGCTGCTGTATTGTAAAGCAGGTTTTTGATTTGTCAGAGCCTAGGGAAATATTTGATTCTAATTCATTCCGATATCAAGGTGGAAAACAAACCAATAAGTAACCCATCCACACGGTACCCATTCCTCTCACCTCCTGTAGTCTCCCTTCAGCTATCCTCCCTTCCCCTCATCTCTTCTCTACTCCACTCCTCTCCTTTACTCTCGCTTCCTCTCCTCTTCTTCCCCCTCTCCTCTC
Organism: Oncorhynchus masou masou; assembly: GCF_036934945.1. Lineage (NCBI taxonomy): Eukaryota > Metazoa > Chordata > Actinopteri > Salmoniformes > Salmonidae > Oncorhynchus > Oncorhynchus masou. The sequence continues at coordinate 45,709,465 of NC_088239.1, read as the reverse complement.
TTCCCCTTCCCCTCCCTCTGAGTATGCACCGAGCTTTCCCCTCAATCATCCCTCATCCCTCTTTAGTTGTGAAATGTATATTCCACAGAGCAGAGAAGCGGGAGGCAAAAGTGACACAGCCAACCTAACGAAGGAGGTGGCCATCCCTGATGTCTATGAAAGACCATATTTCTCAGGATCAATCCGCTACAATACCCAGCTGTCACATCCTATGGGCAATCCGCCTTGACAGAGAAACATTTCATGTGGTTGCCAAGCCCTGCTCCAACTCAGGCTCCACACAGAGGAAGTGAGGGAGATGGCAACATAGAGACGTGAACCCAAAACACAGGAACCATAGTAGCACTCTGGGTCTCTGGTGCTCTGCAGCCAGCCAGAAGCACATTATGGAGGTCATAAGATGAGGGAAAGAGGTCCCTTGCACCACAGCTGATGTCCCAAAAGGCACTCTTGAGTGACAGAAGGAGATGCGGTGCTTTGTTTTTACTAGATTCTACACTTAGCAGTGCTCTCACATGCACGCACACACACACACTCACACACTGCATTTTAATTACAGCACAGGAACTGGCAAGGAACCGAGACCTTGATGCTTTGAGTGAGTCGTGTCCTTTTAAAAATTCATTTAATTCAGTAAAAGTCTATCAATTCCTGTCATTCCTCTCAGGTTTTTAAACATGCAGAGAGCGTAGAGCGCTCAGTCACAAGGACAGCTCAGTCCAGCCCTCTGGCTCCGATCCTTCACACACCGACCAGACGGGTCCTGAGGAGAGAGGTTTTTACCTCTATTATTACTTTTTAAAATCTTTTAACGTGTTGATGAATATTTAATGCAGATGAATATTTCACTGCGGCACACGGTAGTCAGGAGTTGAGAAAAGAGATGCAGAGAAAGAGAGCGAGGGGAGTGAGAGAGAGAGAGTGAAAGAGACATTGAGATGCAAGGAGAGTCCACCTCTTCTTCCACCAACATGCAGTCTCGCTACTCCTCTCTGCCCCACCCAGCTCTCCTCTCCTCTGGTGCATTATCAGTCAGAGGACAGGACAGTACAGTGTCGGAGAGCCGAGTAATGTCACCCAGGGTTGTATCAGTGGAGTTCTGCTGCGGAAAGCGCTGAGTCATGATGTGTGTTGAGTCATGATGTGTGTGTGCAGTGTAGGAGAGAGATGAGTTGGTAGGCGCTGTCAGGGGATGTTTATCTCAAACCAATGAGATGGATCATTACGAGTCCACCCTCACTCCAGTGATTCTACCCCCCCCCGTCGTCCCTTGTCCCACCGACCCAGCCGAGACTGCTACTCTCTTCCGCAGTTGCAAGACACTCTACACTTCAAGGGTGCGTCGACGCGCTTCAAAACTTTGGAAACGTATTCGAGGTCAAAGGTTCACACGGGACTAAAGGAGTCTCAGACAGAGGACGATCTACGAACCTGAATGGAAGCCATTGCTATCACACAGTGTATGAGCTGATAACAGCCAGCAAAGCAAGATGGGGGGAAAAAAAACCTCAGCAGCCATTCTATAGCGCTTATCTGCAGTTCACTGAGTATGATATGAAGGATTGTCCTCGCAAACCATAGCTAAGACTCTTAGGAGCTACTCACAGGAAATCGAACCTCACTCCAAAGAGTGGCTTAATTTTTTCTCAACATTAAACAAATGAATCCAAGTCTAGGGCCCCATCGGCTTCCACAAGAAAGGTGCATCATTAAACAATATCTTGTGAGGTGGAGACAGAGGTTTGGTCAGCGATGTGATTAGGCTGATGTCCCCATAAACCCTGTAGGGATCGAAGCACAAGAGTTCGCTGCTATAACTCAAGCTTTGTTCCATAAATATGCCATTAGCAAAATGCATAATAGGGAGGACTTTTAGATTCTAAACTCTACTCACTAATTAACACTCCTGCATGCCTCACAATGATATTCACATATTCATATGCAGTTAATGCGCCACGGGTGCTGGATAAATAATATCAGATACAAGCGTTCCTATACTTTTACAGATACCAACTTTAGAGGAAATACACTGGAAACAAATGTAGCATCTACTTGTCGAGCCGCAATGCAATTTGTAACTATGTTACATTTTTGGTGCAATTGTGTCTACATTTGCATTGCTTAAAGTTTTCAAATAGCATTTTTAAGTAAAGGGTTCTTTTAAAGGAAATATTCTGAAGGAACTATAGAACAAAGGTTTATGTCTGTCTATTAAGCTTATTGACGAACATTTCTCACACTTAAGAGTCGTTCCCAGTGGCCAAAACTAGTAACAATGTCGTCAGTCTGGCATCTTTTTTTATGACAACACTTTTCCTGATGGTTTGGAGTGCACAGTATTCACCTGCATATCGGTGACGAGTTTCAGGAAACTAGGCGTATGTCGCGCATCACTACTTTACAGTAGAGGTGTTGTTTTTGGCAGCAATGCATTCTGGAACATGTGAACTTTCAAGTGCCTTAATAACAAACGTGTATTCCATCTGTAAATACAAATTAAATTGTTAAATTTAGATGGTTTAGCCACGGAAAAAGACAGGGACTTTCCCGCTAGCTGAGATAATGGATGGGCTGGGCATGCCGAGAAATGAGTTTGGATGGGTCTGCCATGTAGCACACTTCTGTCTATAACATGAGCTGGTCAGTATGTGTAGGTCAAATCAAAACAAATGTTATTTGTCACATACCCATGGTTAGCAGATGTTAATGTGGGTGTAGCGAAATTCTTGTGCTTCTAGTTCCGACGATACAGTTAAAACCAACGAGTAATCTAACCTAACAATTCCACAACAACTACCTTATACACACAATGTAACGGAATGAATACGAATATGTACATAAAAATATATGAATGAGTGATGGTACAGAACGGCATAGGCAAGATGCAGTAGATGGTATCGAGTACAGTATATACATATGAGATGAGTAATGTAGGGTATGTAAGCATTATATGAAGTGGCATTGTTTAAAGTGGCTAGTGATACATTTTTTACAGCAATTTTTACATTATTAAAGTGGCTGGAGTTGAGTCAGTATGTTGGCAGCAGCCACTCAATGTTAGTGGTGGCTGTTTAACAGTCTGATGGCCTTGAGATAGAAGCTGTTTTTCAGTCTCTCGGTCCCTGCTTTGATGCACCTGTACTGACCACATCTTCTGGATGATAGCGGGGTGAACAGGCAGTGGCTGGGGTGGTTGTTGTCCTTGATGATCTTTATGGCCTTCCTGTGACATCGGGTGGTGTAGGTGTCCTGGAGGGCAGGTAGTCTGCCCCCTCACTACCCTCTGGAGAGCCTTACGATTGTGGGTGGAGCAGTTGCCGTACCAGGCGGTGATACAGCCCGACAGGATACTCTCGATTGTGCATCTGTAAAAGTTTGTGAGTGCTTTTGGTGACAAGCCAAATTTCTTCATCCTCCTGAGGTTGATTCAATTCAGTTTGTCCGTAATGTGTACGCCGAGGAACTTAAAACTTACTACCCTCTCCACTACTGTCCCGTCGATGTGGATAGGTGGGTGCTCCCTCTGCTGTTTCCTGAAGTCCACAATCATCTCCTTTGTTTTGTTGACTTTGAGTGTGAGGTTATTTTCCTGACACCACACTCCGAGGGCCCTCACCTCCCTGTAGGCCGTCTCATCGTTGTTGGTAATCAAGCCTACCACTGTTGTGTCGTCTGCAAACTTGATGATTGAGTTGGAGGCGTGCATGGCCACGCAGTCATGGGTGAACAGGGAGTTCAGGAGAGGGCTCAGAACACACCCTTGTGGAGCCCCAGTGTTGAGGATCAGCGGGGAGGAGATGTTGTTCCTTACCCTCACCACCTGGGGGCGGCCCGTCAGGATGTCCAGTACCCAGTTGCACAGGGCGGGGTTGAGACCCAGGGTCTCGAGCTTGATGACGAGTTTGGAGGGTACTATGGTGTAAAATGCTGAGCTGTAGTCGATGAACAGCATTCTCACATAGATATTCCTCTTGTCCAGATGGACCTATTGGGGCGGTAAGCAAATTGGAGTGGGTCTAGGGTGTCAGGTAGGGTGGAGGTGATATGGTCCTTGACTAGTCTCTCAAAGCACTTCATGATGACGGAAGTGAGTGCTACGGGGCGGTAGCCGTTTAGCTCAGTTAGCTTAGCTTTCTTGGGAACAGGAACAATGGTGGCCCTCTTGAAGCATGTGGGAACAGCAGACTGGGATAAGGATTGATTGAATATGTCCGTAAACACACCAGCCAGCTGGTCTGCGTATGCTCTGAGGACGCGGCTGGGGATGCGTCTGGGCCTGCAGCCTTGCGAGGGTTAACACGTTTAAATGTTTTACTCACGTCGGCTGCAGTGAAGGAGAGTCCGCAGGTTTTGATAGCATGCCATGTCAGTGACACTGTATTGTCCTCAAAGCGAGCAAATAAGTTGTTTAGTCTGTCTTGGAGAAAGACATCCTGGTCCGCGACGGGGCTGGTTTTCTTTTTGTAATCCGTGATTGACTGTTGACTCTGCCACATACCTCTCGTGTCTTAGCCATTGAATTGCGGCTCTACTTCGCCTCTATACTGACGATTAGCATGTTTGATTGCCTGGCGGAGGGAATAGTATTCGGACATGTTTCCGGTCACCTTGCCCTGATTAAAAGCAGTGGTTCGCACTTCAGTTACGCGCGAATGCTGCCATCAATCCACGGTTTCTGGTTGGGGAATGTTTTAATAAACACTGTGGGTACAACATCACCGACGCACTTGCTAATAAACTCGCTCACCGAATCAGTGTATTCGTCAATGTTGTTGTTTGACGCAATGCGGAACATATAAGCAATCTTGAAGCGTGGAATCAGATTGGTCGGACCAGCGTTGAACAGACCTGAGCACGGGAGCTTCCTGTTTTAGTTTCTGTCTATAGGCTGGAAGCAAGAAAATGGAGTCGTGGTCAGCTTTTTCGAAAGGAGGGCAGGGGGGGCTTATATGCGTTGTGGAAGTTAGAATAACAATGATCCAGGGTTTTACGAGCCCTGGTTGCACAATCGATATGCTGATAGAATTTAGGGAGTCTTGTTTTCAGATTAGCCTTGTTAAAATCGCCATTTACAATGAATGCAGCCTCGGGATATGTGTTTTCCGGTTTACATAGAGTCAAATGAAGTTCGTTCAGGGCCATCAATGTGGGGGTGGGGGAATATACAGTGACTTGCGAAAGTATTCGGCCCCCTTGAACTTTGCGACCTTTTGCCACATTTCAGGCTTCAAACATAAAGATATAAAACTGTATTTTTTTGTGAAGAATCAACAACAAGTGGGACACAATCATGAAGTGGAACGACATTTATTGGATATTTCAAACTTTTTTAACAAATCAAAAACTGAAAAATTGGGTGTGCAAAATTATTCAAGCCTGAAATGTGGCAAAAGGTCGCAAAGTTCAAGGGGGCCGCATACTTTCGCAAGGCACTGTATGCGGCTTTGATAATAATCTAAGAGAATTCTCTTGGTAGATAGTGTGGTCGGCATTTGATTGTGAGGAATTCTAAGTCAGGTGAACAGAAGGACTTGAGTTCCTGTATGTTGTTATGATCACACCACGTCTTGTTAATCATAAAGCATACCCCCCCTCCCTTCTTCTTACCAGAAAGATGCTTGTTTCTATCGGCGCGATGCCTGAAGAAACCAGCTGGCTGTACCGACTCCGATATCGTGTCACGAGTGAGCCACGTTTCCGTAAAGCAAAGAACGTTACAGTCTCTTATGTCTCTCTGGAATGCTACCCTTGCTCGGATTTCATCTACCTTGTTGTCAAGAGACTGGACATTGGCGAGTAGTATGTTCGGGAGCAGTGCGCGATGTGCCCGTCTCCAGAACCTGACCAGAAGTCCGCTTCGTCTGCCCCCTTTTACGGCGTCGTTGTTTTAAGAGAACACACGGAAGGCTGTTGTATAAAACACCTGTCTCCGGATTACATCTTCAAGGGCAACCATGGAATTCCGTGACAGAGGAAGAAGTGTCCATCCATGTATACGATAGTCTAGCTCGCTCCATTTTCAGATATTATACGTTTCTAAGTTTGTCAGAAAGTTGTTTTAATTTTAAGTTAAAGCATACTGTTAGCTAGATAGCTACCATTAGCTGTCTGGCTCGCTAGCTAACATTACATGTACAATCTAAGTAGTAATATTATTTGTATCTCAGAGCCATTTGCATTGCTAGTTATAGCCTAATGTTAGCTAGTTAACTAAAATTGAACCTAGTTGGTTAACTACCAGCAGATTCATGATGGATAGTAACGTTATGAGTTGGGATTATGGTTCATTGTTTACCGAGCTACATGTCAAAACAAAAGACTCCACTATGCAAGGAACCATTTCACTGTACCTTCTGCATCCTGTGCATGTGACAAATAAACATACATTTTATTTGATATAGTGTGTGTTTACCAGAGGCGGTAATGTGAAGAACATGACCTGCACCAAAGTCAAATTATGATATAATATTAAGCCAATGAGACAGTATCCAAGTTCTAAAGTTCTCTGGTAGAATGCCCTGGTTTATTTTGTCACACTCGCAGACGTAAGCTATTTTCTGTAATTGGCTCGTCATTAACTTGTGAATAATGATCTTGTTGTGAGTTTATTATCCTGTAATAATGAAGAAAATTAGCTAAAGTGAAGACGTTGTCAGCTACAGTAGCTTGCGAAATATTCAACCCCCTTGGCATTTTTCCTATTTTGTTGCCTTACAACTGGCAATTAAAAAATATTTTTTGGGGGGTGGTATCATTTGATTTACACAACATGCTTACCACTTTGAAGATGCAAGATATTGTTATTGTGAAGCAAACAAGAAATAAGACCAGAAAACAGAAAATTTGAGCGTGCATAACTATCCCCCCCCCCCAAAGTCAATACTTTGTAGAGCCACCGTTTGCAGCAATTACAACTGCAAGTCTCTTGGGGTATGTCTCTATAAGCTTGGCACATCTAGCCAGTGGGATTTTTGCTCATTCTTCAAGGCAAAACTGTTCCATCTCCTTCAAGTTGGAGGACTTCCACTGGTGTACAGCAATCTTTAAGTATTTTCAGGTCTCTCCAGAGATGTTCAATCAGGTTCAAGTCCGGGCTCTGGCTAGGCCACTCAAGGACATTCAGAGACTTGTCCTGAAGCCACTCCTGCGTTGTCTTGGCTGTGTGCTTAGGGTTGTTGACCTGTTGTAAGGTGAACCTTTGCCCCAGTCTGAGGTCCTGAGCGCTATGGAGCAGGTTTTCATTCAAAATCAATACACATCAAACACACACCAACCTATTTCCACGGATCTAACTTAACTGAAACACTGAGATGAAAGGTAAAAAAAAATATATTGATATTCAATCAGAATAAGAAGAACAAGAACCTGTGAGTCTTTTGTGTCTTATCTCTACCTCATTTCTCACCTCTCTTTTTTGACACCTCTTTCCATCCACTGCCAGACCATGCTGAACTAAGCTTCAAAGCAAAGGAATTGCCTGCTCACTAAAGCCAGTGAAATCCACGTCGAGCTCAGCAGAGGCCTTGACAGGACAATATGGTGACAAGTGTTCCTTTGACCAGAAAACAATAGTATTGTGTGTAACGGTAAGTAGTATAGAGAGACACCAGACCCGCCTGGGTTACCTAGATCACATGGTGAGGATAATATGCCTGTCTAAAATCTCCATGACTTATCTCATATTCTAACTCTTTCTCTCTACACTCTCTCTCTCTCTCTACACTCTCTCTTTTTACACTCTCTCTCTCAGAGGCAGACTTTTCTCGCTCACTTAATCTCATCTCACTATACTGCCAGTCTCAGGGCTTCCTCTTTTGTGTGCATCTCTTGCCTTTTCTCTCTCTTTCTCTCTCCCTCTCACTCTCCCCCACTCTGTCTCTCCCACTCTGTCTCTCCCACTCTGTCTCTCCCACTCTGTCTCTCCCTCCCTCCCTCTCTTTTCCTCTCGCGCTCCGCTTTGCTTAGATTTCAGTAGGGACCTGACAGGCCAACTTCCAGCATTTTCCTCTCTCCCTCCACTGCTCTCCTGTCTTTCGTACTCCCCCTTGTTCTCATGATTTTGACATTTACAACTAAGAGACATGGGTTTCCATTTCATAGTAATCCTCCAGTGCTCACCCGCCTGTTATTCATCTTACTGTAAACTGTGAAATCCTGTTTGTTAATTGACTGATTTCAATTCACATTTCCAACAGCCACGGGGTGATTAAGTAGTATTTGTGACTTTTCGTGTATGTGTGTGTGTGCGCGCGCCTCTATCTCTTTAAGAGTCTTCTGCATTTTTGTTCATGTGTCAGTGAATGTGTGTGAGTGTGGAATGCCTGCCTTCACCAATCCCCCTCACTGGGCTCAGTGAACAAACCTGCTGCAGCATTATTCACACCTAAGACTTGAAAGCGTCGGATGAATAGCCTATATCCTAAATGTTGCGGCCCGTTGCTCGATAATCTTGCTCTGCACAGAGACTGCCTCATGGATGTCGTAATCCTGCCGAGCCATAAAACTGACTGAATCGCAAATATGGACGAGATTTGAAGTGACAGTGAACCAACCGCATGTTACTGTAGAATAGGATGCCCACAATCTGCTTTTACAGTAATACATAGGCATTCATATGCACACACGTGCACACACACACATGCACACACATGCATACACTTCCAACCCCTGCCTTACCTGTATATGATGCAGGCACAGTCTCTGCACGTGCCACAGTTCTCTATGTCCTGACCCGTCCGGTAGGAGTGTCTCCTAGAGGGGAAAACACAGATGACATCATCACCAGGGGACCATTACAGCTGCCACCTTGGCTTGAGTCACAGCGTCAGGAGAGGGGATGTATGTGTGTGTGTGTGTGTGTGTGTGTGTGTGTGTGTGTGTGTGTGTGTGTGTGTGTGTGTGTGTGTGTGAGAGAGAGAGAGAGAGAGAGAAAGGGACTGGAAATAAGCAGGATCTCAGTCTTATCATCCCTGGCTAGGTTTCATCACTTCATCTGAGAAGTAGCTAGCTCTATTTTTATCATGATGAAGTGTTGCCTCAGTCCCATGATTCTCCTCCTGCTAACTCCTCATCCAGAAATCCACTCCTGATCATATCTTTTGAATGATTTTACCCCAACTGACTCCCCGACATCTACGTAAAGCATGACTTTATCTTTAGGGGAAAAATTCTGTTTATGAGGTAAAAGTCGTCTGAATTCCTTACATGTAGACCCATCTCAGAACAAGAGAATTTATGAGAGAATAATACATGATTATATAGGCTTTGATTTGAAAGATAGGTCAACCCTGTGATATACACCCAGGGGCAAAACTGGTTGCTGTGACGACAGTATGACGTCTTTTACCAGTGTTGTAGTCGAGTCACTAAACATTGAGTCTGAGTCGAGTCCCAAGTCTCCTGTGCTCAAGTCGAGTCACGAGTCCCTATGGCTAAAGTCCGAGTCCAGGTCCGAGTCACAAATGGTTAAGTCACGAGTTGGTCTTATGTCATTTTCTTCTAGTCGCCACCAGATGGCAGTATATTGCCACTCCCTCATTTAAAAAAAACTAATTTACTATTCATCACTACCTCACAAGTTCAACTCAATTACCTGTGTTTCACTACTTATTTACTTCATAAATAAATGGTAAGTCAGACTCTCAGCTACATTTTTGTAATTGCAGACTGATATCTGTGTAGGTTTTTTATTGCAGAGTGAAAACTAAAGAGGACTTGAACCTGGCTATGGGATGCAGGGGGAAAGTCTGAGGGTAGAGCGAGACATATTCAAAGACAGGCTACTTTTCTAAACTCAAGCAGAGAGAAAGAGAGAGACACATAAGCTAGACTGTAGTTTTACTATTAAACTCAATACTAATATTGTTTTCAATTTCGTGAAGCAGTTTGTGTTTCTTAATAACCAGGCAAAGCTAAATAGTAGGCTGGTGACTGGTGGTTGCGGGGAAGCAAGAGAGTAGCTTGCACGATTTGTAGCCTGCTACGATCGGAGGTGGAGCCGGAGAGGAGCTCACAATAATCGCTTGCTCCCCCGCAGTTTAGCAGCTGATGTAGGCTGCGTGTGTCTGGTGTGCATCCTTCCCACTGCTAGAGAACAGAACTTCTCACTGCTCTGCGCACCCAGTGCTGCTAATACTCTGCTTATCGTAGGAGACTATCCAGCCCGAGTCGCCAATGGCCGAGAAAGCGAGTCCGAGTCACCAACGGTCGAGTCCAAGTTGAGTCAAAAGTCATGAGCACCCAGTGCTGCTAATACTCTGCTTATCGTAGGAGACTATCCAGCCCGAGTCGCCAATGGCCGAGAAAGCGAGTCCGAGTCACCAACGGTCGAGTCCAAGTTGAGTCAAAAGTCATGAACTTGGTCCTGGATTCGAGTACTACAACACTGTCTTTTACTACGTCCATTTGACGTCATGGTCTGGTTGTCTACTGTTTGTATAATAAAGAAGATGTGTTAACGTATTTTTAGCAACCAGGAAAATACGTCTTTACCTGATCGTAACCCGGTTACAAGACAAGGATGACAATCAAAATATGACTTCCTTCCCCCGTTTGATCTTGTTAGGAAAAATACATCTTTACCTGGTTGTAACAGAGACAATCTGGTTATATGATGTATTTTCAACCACTTGTCATAATAATGCAACGTTTCCCGGTATATAAATATGGCTCTGAGTACAGTCATACATATGTCATCCCACCCAAGCGTTCATATTAGCAACCACATTACATTGGTGATTACACCGTTCATGATTACAGACTTTCTCTCCATAGACCACATGCATGTCTTCTCCTCTCCTGGAGTTTTCCTAACCTCCTCTGATCTAACATGTTGGTATGATAACGATGGTGGAGAAATCCGTAAGCAGCTTAGAAACGTGGGAAGTAGATTAATTAAAGTGCTGATGGGAATCATAAAGGGTTTACACTGAGAGCCTGCGCCGTAGCTAAAACCAACGCCCGCACTCGCATTATTACCTCATCATCAGCACTGATCGCTATCGCTACTCGCCAAATTGAGGAAATTGTGGAGAAATTAGGTGCAACTCATCCCACACAAAAAAATATGCTACGTATTTATTTATCGTTTTGACGTTTCGGAAATTTGGGTCGGAATATGGAAAGAGTTTTGACTTGTTGTTGGCGTGTTGTATTTAATCACAAATTTAATCTCTTTCTCTCTCCCTTCCCATCTTTCTTTCATCTGTCATATCCTCCTCATACCCCCCCTTCTCCTCTCCTCCTCATTTTCACCAAATGTACATTTCATAATGTCTGCACTGCACAGTCAGGTTGCCAAAGCATTTACAGCATCACAAGGCTGGACTGGCCTACAAATAGATGGGCGGTAGAACAGGAATGCTCATACAAAACAAATGTCCATCTGTAATACGAAGAACGCAACATGAGTGATATCGGCCAAGGAGTGATATCTACCAACAATAACCCTCAATACGATTCCAGAATGAGAAAGAACATGTTATCGTGTCAATATGATCACATTGTATTGGCTGGGGCCGATTCATTTTCGCAATGGACAAATTCTTTGCACAAACAATTACCTCTTGAAGCAGAGCTATGACAACTTATGTGTGACATTTACTTTCCAGCCCTTCGTGTTCCTGTGCTCCAAGGCATTCCTTTATTCTTATTCCAACTTTCTAACTGTTTTCTAATGCCAGCAGCATACCAGCCTGCGTCCCACTGCTGGCTTGCCTCTGTAGCTAAGTAGGGTTGGTCCTGGTTAGTCCCTGAATGGGAGACCAGATGCTGCTGCAAGTGATGTTGCAGGGGCAGTAGACGGCACTCTTTCCTCTGGTCTAAAAACAAATCTCCCAATCTCCCAGGATGCAGTGATTGGGGACATTGCCCTGTGTAGGGTGATGTCTTTTAGATGGGACGTTTAAACGGGTGTCCTGACTCTCTGTGGTCACTAAAGATCCCATTGCACTTATTGCAAGAGTAGGGGTGTTAGCCCTGGTGTCCTGGCTAAATTCATGATCTGGCCCTCATACAATCATGGCCACCTAATCATCCCCAGTTTCCAATAGGCTCATTCATCCCCTGTAATTATTCCCCAGGTTGTTGCTGTAAATGAGAATGTGTTTTCACTCAACTTACCTGGTAAAATAAGTGAAATACACTGAACAAAAATCTTTACGCAACATGTAAAGTGTTGGTGCCATGTTTCATGAGCTGAAATAAAAGGTCCCAGAATTGTTCCATACGCACAAAAAGCTTAATTCTTTCAAATGTTGTGCACAAATTTGCCAAGATAATCCATCCACCTGACAGGTGTGGAATATCAAGAAGCTGATTAAACAGCATGATTATTACACAGATGCACCTTGTGCCGGGGACAATAAAAGGCCACTCTAAAATGTGCAGTTTTGTCACACAATGCCACAGACGTCTCAAGTTTTGAGGGAGTGTGCAGTTGGCATGCTGACTGCAGGATTGTCAACCAGAGCTGTTGCCAGACAATTTAATGTTCATTTCTCTACCATAAGCCGCCGCAAACACCATTTTAGAGAATCTGGTGTAACGGATGTGAAACGGCTAGCTTAGTTAGCGGTGCGCGCTAAATAGCGTTTCAATCGGTGACGTCACTTGCTCTGAGACCTTGAAGTAGTAGTTCCCCTTGCTCTGCAAGGGCCGCGGCTTTTGTGGAGCGATGGGTAACGATGCTTCGTGGGTGACTGTTGTTGATGTGTGCAGAGGGTCCCTGATTCGCACCCGGGTATGGGCGAGGGGACGGTCTAAAGTTATACTGTTACACTGGCAGTACGTCCAACTGGCATCAACCGCAGACCACGTGTATGGCTTCATGTGGGCGAGTGGTTTGCTGATGTCAATGTTGTAAACAGAGTGCCCCATGGTAGCGGTGGGGTTATAGTATGGGCAGGCATAAGCTGCGGACAACGAACACAATTGCATTTTATCGAAGGCAATTTGTATGCACAGAAATTCCGTGACGAGATCCTGAGGCCCATTGTGAAGCCTATTTTTTTAAGGTATCTGTGACCAATAGATGCATATCTGTATTCCCAGTCATGTGAAATCCTTAGATTAAGGCCTAATTAATTTATTTCAAATGATTGATTTCCTCATATGAACTGTAACTCAGTAAAATTTTGTTACGTTCAAATGTTTGTTCAGTGTAAATAAAATAAATATAATTCCACTAACCAATCCCTTATTTGTCTCATTTTTTCCCTCCTCTTTTTTCAAAGTAACCAATTTAATTAAAAATGTATTCTCAAAATTCAAGTAGGCTTATATAATTATTATTATATTGTCTTATTTTTTATTTATATATATACAGTTTTTAAATAATGCCAAGCAAGCATTATGAATATGGTCCTGAGTTTTTCATGGTCATCGCCCTTTAATTTATATTTTCAGGAAATATTCAGAGCTGAATGCCGAATCTGCATTGGCACAACAATGTATTATTGTAGCTGACTGTAATTGAATGGCTCAGTGGGACTCACTCACCCATCTCTCTCTGCCTCCTTCTTCTCCAGGTCCTGTATGACGTCCAGCAGGACCTTGATGGTGTTCTGGCTAGTCTCCAGGACCCCTTCCATGCTGTGCAGCTGGGTCTGCAGGCTCCGGATGTCGTGCAGGGGCCCGTTGGGGCCCATCAGTTTCTCTGCTACCCAGGTCGGATCCAGTTTACTCCTGGCCCCCGACACCAGCCCCCCCAGGATTTCCTGCACCTGCCTCAGGGTGTCAGCCTGGGTGGAGGTCAGGGGCCCAACCGTGGGGCCCCCTCCAGAGCCAGAGCAGCCACGGGCCCCGGACAGGCACTGGCCAGGGGGGAGAGCTTGCTGGCTGTTGGGGGTGTTGGTCCCAGAGCAGAGAATTTTATGGAGGGCCCCAAGCTGAGCCCCTAGCTGAGCCTGAGCCTGGCCCAGGCAGGTGGGTCTGGAGATGGCCTTGGTGGGCGAGGAGCCCTGGTCCGCCTGGTTCCCTTTCAGAGGGACCGCCAAGGGTGTTTGAGCTCTCTGTTTCAGAGAGCTGGCTCGAGGACAGGGCAGGGGTGACCCTGATCTTCTTGACCTCTCCTTCTCACTCGCCCGCCTGAGCAGGGGCGCCTGGCAGGCCGAGCCTGGGGTGCAACTCACCCCTCTTTGCGTGGGGTGTACGGGGGAGGGGGCGGGGGTGGTGGTGGAAGTATCCTCCTCTCCCCCCTACACTCCCACTCTATCACCCTCTTGTCCTGAGTGCTGCAGTGTTGGGCCTGAGGCGGGGGGGTGTAGGGGGGCGCAGGGCGAAACGTGGAAGCGTAGAGGGGCACAGTTTTCGTTGGAGTTGCACAAGATGGCGCCATTGGAAGTGTATGGTAGGGTTTTACCATTGGAGGCGGGGAGTTGCAGCTTTTTACAATGGGAGAGGGAGAGGAGCAGTATTTTATTTGAATGTGGGCGGAGTAGGAAGGTACTACTGGAGGTTGGGAGGAGCAGGGTGGTACGGTCTGACATGGGGGGTTCCCAGGTGGTATGGTCTGAATTAAGGAGATGTAGGCAGGGGTAGTTTGGGCTGGGGGGTGGCATGATGTCACAGTTGGAGGTGGAGATATGAGTTGATTTAAGGAAGAGCAGGATAGGGCAGTTTGTGTTAGGATGGTGCAGGGTGCTATATTTGGAGTTGGTGTTGGGGTGGGGCAAGTTGGGGCAGTGGAGGGGGCTAGAACAGGAGTTGGTTTTGGGTCATGGCCATTAGGGGCTGTATAGGGGGCTATCGTTGGAGATGGTGGTGCGGTGGGACAATTTGGATTTGAGACTGTGGTTGTAGTTCTGTCGGTGCATGTTAGTTTGGGTGGGACCATTTCAGTTTGTGTAGTGAGAGGTGGAGTGGTTTGAGCTTTAGATGGAAGAACAGTTGGAGGAAGCGCTGCTTTTTTCGGGGGATATTTACAGATAGACCGGGGTGGGGAGGCGCAAGGCAGAGCCACCACTGGTGGTGTTTCACAATATGGATGGGTGGAGGTTGGCACAGTTTTAGGTATGGAAGCATAGAGAGGCACAGTCTGAGTTTTGGGGGTGGAGGGTTCCACAGTCGAGGGAGGTGGGGAGGCGTAGTGCTGCACGGTGGGAGGAGGCGGGGAGGCGCAGTGCTGCACGGTGGGAGGAGGCGGGGAGGCGCAGAGACGGTCAGTTTGTGTTTGGGTGGTGCAGGGCTGCACAGTTGAGGGAGGTGGGGAGGTGCAGGGCTGCACAGTCGAGGGAGGTGGGGAGGTGCAGGGCTGCACAGTCGAGGGAGGTGGGGAGGTGCAGGGCTGCACAGTCGAAGGAGGTGGGGAGGTGCAGGGCTGCACAGTCGAAGGAGGTGGGGAGGTGCAGGGCTGCACAGTCGAGGGAGGTGGGGAGGTGCAGGGCTGCACAGTCGAGGGAGGTGGGGAGGTGCAGGGCTGCACAGTTGAGGGAGGTGGGGAGTTAGGAGGGGAGACACAGGGACTGTCTGTCTGTGTGGGAGTGGTACAGTAGGACACCTCCCTTCCCGGGTCACTGATACCACGGTTCATGCGCCATCTCCTCCTTACTTGTGACCGAGTTGCACTCCCCTGGCGTTTAGATCCCTCCCTCCCACAGGTCACAGAACCGCAGTAGCAAGGCTCTGCAGTGTGCCGAAGCCAAACTGGGGGAGGGGAAGAAGAAGAGTCATGCCTGGAAGAGTCCACGTGATTCCCAACAGCAGGGGAGCTGGCGTTAGCCTCAGTGTTAGCCTCGCTAGTCCTGAGGCAGTGGGGTTGGTCCACCAATCCCTGTTTAGCCTTAGACCCAAGGCCATTTCCATCTATAGATGCAGGTTCTGAAATGTGGTTGTGGGTAGTGTAGTACTCATCCTTTTTATCGTCCTGTTCGTCATCCCCATTCACCCCCACCGAGTCCCCCACATTTCGGTTGCGCGTGCTGACAGCCGAGGGCGCCCGTGGCTTGGGCTTCATGAGGCAGGAGGGGGTCTGGATGGCCATGCTGGCGCACTGCCTCCGGGAGAGAGGTAGTGTGAGGGAGCAAGGCCGTGGGGGCGATGGTGGTGCCCAGCAGCGGCGCGTGGGCCCCGGGGTAAGCGGGTGAGGGGGCGCCCGTGCCAAAAATGCTGCCACTACCTCAATAGTGTCTGCCATATCTCCTCGGACAGCCCCAACCACCGAGGCCTGGTTGGAGGAAACCTCGTCCCCCATTGACCTCTCTGTTAGCCATCCCTGGGGGGCCATGGGGCTCATGGGGGTGTTCTTCCGCAGGGGGTGGGGGCTGTCACGCTCAGCGGCAGTCCTCTCTGGGCCTTTGGTTCCAGCGCCAGTGGTCCTGCCAACAACGCCATCCTCCAGGTCTTTGAAGCGCACCTGGTGGGTGCGGTTGCGGCGGCGCTTGAGGCGGCTTTCGATGTCCGGCGAGTCGCGGTTGAGCAGCACGGAGCGCACGGTCATGGCGCCAGGCGGTTTGTCGGCGGTATTGCTGTTGGTGTATTGGCCAATGAGCAAGTGATTCGGCTCTTTGCTCACCATGTCTCCTGTGGCGTCTTGTTCTTCCCCCCGACATCCACAGTCCCTGCAGGCCGTTTGACGTGATAAAGTCCTCTGTCAGAGAGTAGGGAGTTAATTCTATTCTATCTCAATGCAATTTGTCTGTTGACAATTCGTTTCTTCTCTATGACAATGGGATACATGTAATGTCGCATTTGTTGAGCTGGAGTTCCATCACCAAGCAGATCTGGGGCGACAGCTGTAGCTTGTTGGTTTGAGTGATCATAGAGGTGATTTGAGATAACTGTCACACTGCAGTGCCGTCCGTCCTGCCATCCCCCTTCTGCAGTACTCCATAGAACTGGTCCTTTCTCAGGTGTGTGTGTTTCTCTAGCTATCTGACTTCCTGAGAAATGTAACCAAAGCCAGAAGGTCTGTGCTTTAATCAGACTATGGATAGAGAGAACTGTATTCTGAGCTTTAACATCATAAAGTAAGTCTTCAGGGTGAACCGGAGTCTCATAGTCCACAGAACTTCATTTACTTATAATTTTTGTCCACTCAGCTTCCTGATTTCCGTATAAAGAGCAGTTCCATAGAGCCGCAATAAAAGTATAATAACGTCAGCACATTAAACATGGGAGCAAGTGCCAACTTAAAGTATGCCTCGTACAAAATCTACATCTAAAAGAGAACATGTTATTTCACATTAAATAAGTCAGAAGAACCAGAAGAGAGAGGTGAGCATGAGAGCAGGGCACACAGTTATGTTGCATGACTCCTGGATGCACTCAGCGCCAACGTACCTCTAATAACATCCCAGGAGATGGAATCGTGACAGGGACACTGTATCTACCGGCGAATAGGCACAGCTCCTCTGAATACACCTTATCCATCCTTCCCATCCCCCGAATATACAGGCTGGCCCTTCCTGTCCGCTTAGCATTGTCCCAGGGGGCTGGAGGAAGAATGGATTGGTAAGATGTGGGACAGCACTGTGCGACTCCCCATAATGGTCTATCTTCCTCTCTCACATTCTCTCCCCTCTCTCTCTCTCCTCCAGTACCTCTTCTCAGTGACTCATCTTCCACTCTTTGTGCAGGATAACAGAATAGCCTGGGTTCCTGAGGTGACCAGAGAGAGAGAGAGAGAGAGAGAGAGAGAATTAGTCTTCATATTGTTGTCATCACATTTCCCGTGGAAGATAATGAAATGGACCTCATAAGAATGAAGTTCATAATAACCTAGCCAGTTGTTAAACATTCATAAGAGCAGGGTCAACAGAGAAACGCACAAAGTGTGAGTGAAGGGGAGATTAAGTGTCTTTTAAGATAAGTAATGAAAAGGAGAGAAAGACAGAATGAGGGAGCATTGACAGAGAGAGGGAGAGAGTGTGTTTGCTTGTGTGAGAGAGAGAGAGAAACAGAACAACACAGATAGAGAGAAGAGCAAAAATAATAGACATACAGACAGACATATACTTTCAGTGATTGACAAGTGTCCTGCCGTAACAAGATGCTTTGTGACAAGAGGCAGGCCTGTGGTCTGACAGTCTCTCTGTGGAGCCAGAGACAATTAGTGTTGCCTCACAGCTCAGAGGTTATTTAGGGAATAGGGACCCCAGGGGCCATCGCTGTTATTTACGTTCCCTTTTTTTTTCAGATCTTGTTTTTTTTATAAAAGAGGAACATCTTTGTCACAGCCGTCAACCTTTTAAAAACACGATTATTAGGATGAATTATAATTGCAGTCACGCTCAATGGGCCCGGGGAGGGGAAGGGGAAGGAACTGTGGGCTCCTGCACAGATGTGAATCAGTTAGTGGATGTGGAAACCACATCATTTCATCCTTGTTTTACATCCATGTTACCGCTGCGGTGTGGATCTGTGTACCGACGACCTGCTTAAATGTGACTCACTGAGGAGCGTGTATCAGACTTGCTAATGATGATACCTCTTCATTGTTGCTTTGAAACACAATGTAGTGGGGACACAGTGATTCACTAGAATTAGAATGATTTTGTTGTTATGGTTATCGTGCTAGATGTGAATGAAACTTTATACACGGAACAAGAATATAAACGTAACATGAAAAGTGTTGGGTCCCGTGTTTCATGAGCTGAAATAAAAAGATACCCGAAATTTTGCAAACGCACAAATGTTTTATTTCTCTCAAATGCTATGCACACATTTTTTTGACATACCTGTTAGTGAGCATTTCTCCTTTGCCAAGATAATCCATCCACATAACAGGTGTGGCGTAAACTGATTAAACAGCATGATTATTACACAGGTGCACCTTATGGTTGGGATAATAAAACACCACTCTAAAATGTGCAGTTTTGTCACACAACACAATACCACATATGTCTCAAGTTTTGAGGGAGCGTGCAATTGGCATGCTGGCATTGGCATGCCAGCAAATACCATTTCATTTCTCTACCATAAGCTGCCTCCAACGTCGTTTTAGAGAATTTGGCAGAGCGTCCAACCGGCCTCACAACCGCAGACCAGGACCTCCACATCTGGCTTCTTCACCTGCGGGATCGTCTGAGACCAGCCACCCGGACAGCTTTTGAAACGGTGTGTTTTAGCAGAACTGAAGAATTTCAGCGCAAACTGTCAGAAACCGCCTCAGGGTAGCTCATCTGCGTGTTCGTCATCCTCACCAGGGTCTTAACCTGACTTCAGTTCAACTTTGATGGCCACTGGCACGCTGGAGAAGTGTGCTCTTCATGGATGACTCCCGGTTTCAACTGTACCGGGCAGATGGCAGACAGCGCGTATGGCGTTGTGTGGGCGGGCGGTTTGCTGATGTCAACGTTGTTCAATTAAATGCTTTGGCAACAGCTCTGGTGGTCACTCCTGCTGTCAGCATGCCTATTGCAATCAACAGCCTGATCAACTCTATCCGAAGGAGTGTCACACTGCATGAGGAAAATGATGGTCACACCAGATACTGACAGGTTTTCTGAACCACGCCCCAACCTTATTTTTAAGGTATCTGTGACCAACAGATGCATATCTGTATTCCCAGTCATGTGAGATCCATAGAATAGGGCCTAATGAATTTATTTAAAATAACTGATTTCCTTATATGAACAGTAATGCAGTAAAATATTTTAAATATTTGATTTCTATTTTTTGTTCAGTGCAAATGATTAACGATCATTGCAGCATTGAAACCATGTAGTGGGAGGACAGACAGTCATTCATTTGAATTAGAATGATGTTTGTTGTAATAGTTATTGTGCTGTAGCTCAGATAGTCAAGCATGGCACTTGCAAAACCAGGATAGTGGGTTTGATTCCCGGGACCACCCATAAGTTTTAAAAAATGAAATAAATGCATAAGTCAGTTTGGATAGAAGCGTCTGCTAAATTACATATATTATAGTGCTAGATGTGGACGGGCCTTTATGAATGATACAGGATCATGAAATACTGTCGTTCAGTTTTGTCTATAATAGAGCTGTATTTTCTTCCTCTTTATGGCCAGGATTCGATCGACACTATTTCTTAACCTTGACGGTCATCCTCCCCGTTTCCTCCTCCTCTACTTCCAAACTACATTTCTCTCTCTCTCTCTCTCTTTCCTCAATCTTCCCTCTGTCCATGAAGAGTGTTTCCCATTCACCCTTCACCCTGACAGATTTCCCAAGTTCCACTCGTTGCAGAACCATTACCCTCCACTCATTCTCCTCCATGTCAACCCAATTCCACCCCTCCCTATCTTTCTTTCATCTACGACTCCTTCCTTTTCCCCCTTACATTTAAACTCCCATCCCGTCTCCAACCCTCTCTTTCTCCCACCCTTTTTCTCTCTCATTATCCTCCTCTTCTCTCTCTCTCTCTCTCTCTCTCTCTCTCTCTCTCTCTCTCTCTCTCTTTCTCTCTCATCCTCACCTCTCCCTTTCTTTCTCTCCCCCCCTCTCTATCTCTCTCCCTCCTCTGCACCCTCTGTCTATCCACCCCCTCTCTCTCTCCCTCCATCTCTCCCTTTCTCTCCTCCCACTCAGTCTGCAAACTGCCCTGAGATCAAGATTTACGCCGACAGTTTAATGAATCCAGTGCCTCTTAATGCTCGGCACACTCTTGTGGCTGAGGCCCAGCCTTTCCTCATGTGACATTTCCATGTTAAGCTTTATTGGCAGACAACAGATACATCAGCAGGCAGGAGAAGTGAAGGTGTGCAGTGGAATAACGTCATGTTTGATCTCTGTGCTTACTAAGCCATGTTGACATTGAGAGACCAATGATACATATATACAGGAGACAAATTGGAACTGGAGGCTAAGTCTTGTGTTATATATGACATATTTGATTTCTCGTGCTGTTACAACTTATGCCAATAAAGCACCTTAGAGTTTTGCACTCTGTGTGTGTGTTTATGTGTCTGTTTGTTGAGGGGGAGGCAGGCAGAGTGCTGCAGATTGAATTGTTATGTAAAGGCGTGTCAGATTGGATTGTCTGGGCATGGCTAACTTTATCCGACATGACTGTGTACACGCACAGCCACCGACAGGGGAAGGGGGAGAGGGTTGGGTGGAGGTAGGTAGGTAGACATGGATGGATATATTTAGAGAGAGGGAGAGAAAGAGGAGGCAGGAGGGAGGGAAGAACCCCCTCGCAAGGGAGGAGAGAAAATGTCATGGTTAGGGTTCAGTGAAGTGGTAGATCAGGAACATCAGCGTATCAGGGCATTAAAGGACCAGGAGAGGAACTAAGAAAAGGTATATGACCAGTTATTGGTCCTGCGAGCAAGGGGAGAGAGTGAAGAGATACCTGCACAGCCAAGGGGATTGGATTTATAGACCGGTGAGCTGTCTGAACAATATATACAGCAAGGCACAAAGCAATAGTGATGGTTTATCCTGTGGTTATATTTCTGTGGGCAGGCAGAACAGAGGTAATAGCGGGTGTGTTTAATGTTGTGTGAGAGAGAGAAAGGGAGAGAGTCCAATTCAGTACACACCTCCTAGGAGCAGCCTCTAGGTAGGTGCACATTGCATTATGTCTGTTCATGACTGTAATTTATGAAGTAGATTAAGGTTCTCGCTACAGAAGTTTCTCGTGGGAAAATATTTCATTAAGTTTTATAATGACCCAGGAAACACACGTGTACAAACACACACACACACACACACACACACACACACACACACACACACACACACACACACACACACACACACACACACACACACACATCAGCCCATCGAGAATAGATGAAATACAGTCCGTAAATCCTTCGGTAGATGTAGCTGGGACTGTGTGTAACATATAAGCTGTGGTACAGTGAACAAGACTAAAGAAGACTCCAGGCGAGAGCTGAGCCCAACCTTCTAATAAGTAAGCTGACGTGACATGTCCCTATACGCACATAGCTCACATAGCCATTGACAGAACAATATGTTTTCACAGGTGCCAGGTCACATTACAATAGAAATCTACAGCTGGACAGGCATCGGCTACAGCAACATAACAGGTTAAGGATGTATACTTTGAGCCTACAACATGGTATGTTAGATGTTGTGAAAGATTGCTGAGAATTTCACTCTTTTGGATCATAATGTTGTTTTTGTATTATTATTATTTTTCATGTTTTTTCTATTTGCAACTGCCTGGAAAGAACTTTGAGGATCTAGAGCATATAAATAAAATATGTATTTTATAATTATTACACCAAATAATAAAGACAATCGCTGTACATTAATGGCCAGCCAATTGAATCAGCTGGTTTGCTCGTTAGTGCATTTGTGTTTATATTACTTCGTAGCTAGCTAGGTTACAGCTAATCCTGCAGCTAGCTAGCTAATGTTACCGCTAGCATATTAAACCAAGGTCTTCAGTGCACCACAAAACTATGTTGGATTCCGGAGAAAAGGCCTGGGTATTACCTCCGTGAGTCTGAATGAGTCTTCAGGTTTAAGGCAAGGTTATTCGTAACTCCAGGCTATCTCAATTTTCAACAAATTGAGCCGCTAGCCGGATTACTCACAATTTTTCCAATGAGTGTCCTAAATGATTGTTCCGTCCGTGCTATCTTGAACCAACTCCACTACCAGAGAAGGATGTAGGACAGTGGCTTGCTCTCGTAGGTCAGTGGGAAGTGCCAGTGATACCACATTACCATCTTCAGGAAGCTAATTCAAGGGGATCCACAATATGTGGATCCCCTTGAAGGTTAATAGCCGGCAAACTAGGTTAACAGCCGGCAAACTAGTTGCAATTATTATTACTTTTACGTTGTGGTCAGGTTGTAATACCAGTTGGAAAATTTTATTTTGTTAATAGTCTTTTTAGCAACCTGAAAAAGACGTCTTTATCTGGTTGTAATCTGTAATCTTGGTGCTATCTTGAAAAAAACATGTTTTTTATCTGGGAGCAACAGAGACGGTTTAGTTGTAATCCTGTTATTTCACGTCTTCTCAACTAAAAAAAAATGTACAACCAGAATATAACGTCATTTTGGCCTCGTGCCAAATGTCACCCACGGGATCAGTCCGGTTTTCTATTGATAAGTCTCCCAAGTGGGTAAATGAAAGATGTAAAGTCACATTTTGTGACACATGCCAGGTGGTTGCGGTGGCGTAGTTTGAAAGGCTTGAATAGCATTGGGAACAGGTGATGGGGATACACTGTCTCGGCCATGGCACACTATGTACATAGACTCCCTAGGGGGTCCTTCTGTGGGCTGGCAAGCTGTTGTGCTGCAATGTCCCTGTCTGGCCCAATGTGCCAAGACCAAGAGCACATCAATGTATTTCTGTAATAGGAAAGCTCATCCTGATCACATTTAAGACACCTGGACATCAGACCATCACTTTAATCTAACCCTTATTTTACCAAGTAAGTTGATTTAGAACACACAACATCCTAAAAACGAAGGGGGGATGTATAACCGGGGAGAAAGAAAGTCTGAATATGAAAGAGATGGAGAAATGGAGAGAGAGAGAAGGGATAGGGGAAGTGGAAGAAGTGAGATATCTAAACGAAGAAACAGGGAGGTAGAGATAGAGAGAGATGGTGATATGGCGGAAACGGCAAGGTCACATTTCTGGCACGGAGCCTAAAGGGGCCCCTAGAAATGCACAGTGATGAGATGAGAGTGAGAGGGGAAAGATAGGGAGCAGAATGACAGACAGCACTAACAGCACAGTGTTTCTACAAAGAGGAAGCAAGGGGGTAAGAGTGTAGGGACGTGTGTGTATCTGGGTGTGTGCGTGCGCGAACGAGCGTGTTCACGCCTGAGTGAGTGTGATACTGTTAACATGAAGAAGAAAAAAACATCTGTGTAACCTATGAACTCCATTTACCATATGGGTGCAATGAGAACACACGCTGTAACATTTAAAATAAAAAAAGTCACATACAGTACACACACCAAGGCATGCATCGCATGATGCACACAGTGTACACTCGTGCTCTCACCTCATCCATACACTCCAGCCATTACCACAATCCCGTTCTCCCCAATTAAGGTGCCACCAACCTTATGTGACATACACCCCCACCCACTCTTACTCGTGGAGAATATGCACTGATAGCATTCTGCTTCAATGTGCAAACCGGCATCTTCGACGACCCAATCTAAGCCCCTTGGCCTTTAAAGCTGCTCATAAAGATGCACATTCTCACACACAACTCCCACACCTGCTGTAAAGCACATTCCAACACGCACACACTCACACATGCATATGCACTCAAACACACACACACTCACACATGCATATGCACTCAAACACACACACACACACACACACACACACAAGCATGAGCACACACATGCAAGCACACGCTCAAACACACACACACACACACACACACACACACACACACACACACACACACACACACACACACACACACACACACACACACACACACACACACACACACACACACACACACACACACACACACAGCACAGGTTTCTCCCCCAGTCAATTCTAACCATGGTTGTGACAAGGTTACACACCAGAGTAGAAAGGAAGAGAAGGATAAACAAGTACAACCAATAACTCACCAGTTAATCCACTGCACCAACCAAGAGCATGTATTCCTTATATCAGTATTTTACACTTGCCCTCCGATTATCTGTTTTTCTTTTCCCTCCTCTCCTGGGACTAGTCCTCCTCTCCCTCTGTCGTGGGCTGTTTGGGTAGAAGTAAAGTGATGCTCGGTATATCCTTCAGGACACTGAACAGAGGAGTCACACACACCACCTCTTCTTCTCTTCTCTCACTTTACTGTTTCACTCACATGCTTCTTCTTCTCTTTCCTCCTCGCTGTTTGTTGATCTTTGGTATTCTTTCATTTTCACATCGCTCCAGTTTTTTCTTTATTTCTTTCACTCCTCTCTGTCACTGCTGCTTTGTGTGCTCCGATCCTCCGTTCCCTAGTATAATCAGTGAGTACTCCATTTGTTCCCCCCCTCTCTCTCCCTCTGCTGTGCCCTCTGTTTCACTCTCTTCTCCCCAAATTCATCTCCTCAACTGTGAGCCTCTTCATCTCCCAGCCTGAGCACTGTGGCTTTGCAGGTGAATGTCAGTGCGTGTGTGTGTGTGTGTGTGTGTGTGTGTGTGTGTCTGAGAGTGTGTGTGCAGGCACGTGTGTGAGACAGAATGGGAGGGAGAGCAGGAGTAGAGACACAGTGAACAAACAGGCAGTTATCCTCTTAGATGCTCCGTTCAGTTCGCTCCCTCTCTTTCTGTCTCCCTCTCTCTTTCGCTCTCCCTCTCTGACCTCTCTTTCCCTCTCAGTGACGCCGCACAAGTCTTGTACACTTGTCAGCAGAGGGAGGGAGAAGGAAAGAGAGAGAGAGAGAGTAGGAGGCAGGAGAAGGTGGGGCTTGTGTGTGTCTGTCTAATTAAAAAGCAGAGTATGTACAGCTGCAGAGAGAGGGAACGAGGGAGAGTGGGAGAGAGCCGAGCGAAGGAGTGAAGTGATCTAGGGGCGGGACCAATGGGCAGAGAGGGAACGGGGAGTCACTAGGGGATGGGGATAGAGGGAGAGTGTGTGAGAGAGAGAAGGGGGGGTGGGTGGGGAGACCCTAGTGTGTGAGGTTGGAAAAGGAAGGAGGTATGACCGGACACCAAGGTCAGCTGTAAAGGGCTGGGAGAAGGGCAGAGGGGGAAGCAGAGAAGAAAAGAGAGAGGATGAGAGGGATAAGAACAGACAGGTCGAATTCTGCAGACGTATGTTGCTCGTAATATGAACAGAAGAAGCACAACCAGAGGAATCTTGATGAGGGGAACAATGGAGAGAGTGCATAAAAACAGATCCCCTAGAATTCTATTCATAGCCATACACACGGTTAAAATATAAGGTTAAACAGCTGTTCTGTATGGATACAGTATCTACAGTATAAATATGTTTCCAATCACCTTGATGTTAATCCGAAAAAACTACCGTAGAAGCAGTTTTATCCCAGTGATGATTCATAGATAAATTTGGCCCTGGCTGCAATTTATGCCGAGGTCTTTCTGTGTGTGTATGTGTGTGTGTGTGTGACTACACTGCCACACACATTTGCACATTCCTTGCATGTGTGTGTTTATGTGCAAATTAAGCAGTGCCCTGTGATGTCACGCCCCAGTGGATACATCTAATATGTTGTTTTATTCAGTCATGCTCAGGTTGTTGCTCTCTCTCTCTCTCTCTCTCTCTCTCTCTCTCTCTCTCTCGCTCTCTGTTTTACATGAAAGAGAGTATATTATATAGTCCCTTGACTAGAACCAATTGATTCAGGCAATTTTCTTCTTGTATTGTTGCGACTGTATCATCATTCCTGCAGTACTTATCACCTCAGGCTAGTGTCAACCACCTAGGCTGGCTGGGAGAGGGGATGGAGAGATAAGGTAAATGCCTGGGGGGGTTGACAGATCTCATCCCACTTTATCAACCCTGATTACTTATCTTGTCTTCTCCTTTCTCTCTCTCTCTCTCTCTGTACCTCCTGTTATTGCCCAGTTGCTCTACATGCAGCCTTAAATGTACATTTGAAACGGCAGAGAAAAAACAGGCTCATTGATTAAAGATCCACCAGGGACTAGGAATAATATTATGGGCTATGGTAAATACGTGGCAGTTCAATGGTGGCAGTTGAGAGAGGATGACAGCCACGAATACTTCATTAATATTAAGTACTCATCCTCGGCGGATTTGAGACAGATATTAAGTTTTACAAAAGGCCGTGGCAGCAGTCATGTCCCTCAATTCATTCAACTAGAAGTGTGAACCAAGCGCTTACAAGTGCAATAGGCCTCAGTTGTTTGCTTATACAGAACCATGGAGAAGTGTTGATCCGTGATCCCCTCTATAAGTCAATAGGCATCCGTCCTCTAGGGGCGAGACCGGGAAGTGTAATTATTATTTATCACGCTAATCCAAACGGGCTCGGCGGGGCAGCCAATCAGATCCTGTTTTCACTGGGTCCACGGGAGCCAACCGAGGAACACAACTAGTTCTGGCGTTCATTAATCAAGCCAGTCACGTCTGGCCGGCTACAAAAGCGACTTTTAAGCAGAAGCCTTTAGTGCCGACTCAGATCAAGTCATCAATCATCTCCTAATGCAGTCTGGTAGAATCGGGAACATTGTCTAATGGGAGGATCTAACCGTAGCCATTACCTGAAAAGGTTGTATTATTTCGCTATCTGCGAACGCAAAACATGATGGATTAGCACCACAGACGGTCATTTGCTGGACTCTTAAGAGCAGGGCATCCCAGAATGCATCTCATCTTCTATGACACAGAGACGTGG
This sequence comes from Oncorhynchus masou masou, assembly GCF_036934945.1. NCBI lineage: Eukaryota > Metazoa > Chordata > Actinopteri > Salmoniformes > Salmonidae > Oncorhynchus > Oncorhynchus masou. The sequence continues at coordinate 45,682,228 of NC_088239.1, read as the reverse complement.
TCTAAGACGGAACATTGTCACAGAGATCTTAAATTCCATTGATGAATGGGTAACTTCTGGGTTTCTGTACGATTGTATCTCATAATGACTTTCTCAGGGCAGAACGGGAGGATAGATGAGATGAGAAACAAAGCTAAACCAATAGGGGGGGGGGGGGGCAAAGGAATCGTTTGTGAAAGCCAGTGACATAGGCCTAGTTTTGGCACGGGGTAACTTGTGGATCGTTGGCGCCAGGGTTTTAAGGGCCCGAAGGGTTGGCCAGAGACGGAAAGCAAAACACCATAACGGGAGAAGGACCGATTCTTCAGCATTTACGGCCCTCTGTGACAATGACTGCTGTATTTGAATCAATACAAATTGTATTGTTCCTAAAAATGTAATGCTAATGCGGTAGTAAAAAGTGTCTGACTGCACAAATGTTAAACACGAGTACAGTATTTCTATAGGCCTGGCGAGTTGTGAAAACTAGCCTAATGTAAGGGCCTGCAGTAAAGATACTGTAGTCATCTTTAGGAGCTGTGACAACCAGGTGGCAGTGTTGCCTATAAGGAGCATGACATCCAGTTGTATAACGGATACAAAGCAACATCAACAACATCAACTGAAGAGGTTCATAATAGCCTACATAATCATCAACATATCTACTCTTCTTATAAGAGATGTCTTTCATCTATTGATGTTCATTCCCCCTCCCCCTCTTTCTTTGAAGAGGACAATGATGAGAAGGAAAGTGCAAAAACATGGATTCAGAGGAGCTACTGTGCGTCATGGCACCCACGCCCTTGTGCTGTGCTATCTCTACGGACACAACAACATGCACTTACTTCATAGGCAGAATGAGCCTGAGCCCGCGGAGTGCTGATGTCACTAGTTGCCGGGCTTCCTCTCAATGGAACGAAATAGATGAGTCACTGTCCATCCACCACAAGCTGTCACAACAACTCACAAGCCCCTTCATTTGACGCAACGAATTAAAGACGGCAAATGGTTCAAGCGGGGTACACATATCAGTGTGTGGAGTAAACATTTCAAAACATTGCGAAGAACGACACTTTTCCAATGTGTAGGCCATTGAAATTCATGTCAAATGTTAATGGGAGTATCTATTGTATTCTAATCCACCACACAAGTGTTGTCAGCTAGTTTAAATTGCTGTGTGGCTCTTAATTAAATTGCTGTTGAGCTTCAGTCGGTTTTGTTTACCTCGACATGCCCTGCACATGGGGAGGGATAACTGCGCGCAGTACGTCACGGTCTACGCGCTAAGGCAACAACAATACACGAGAAAGCGACATACTGTAGGCAGTTTATAACACACCGGTTTCTCCACACTGTGCGTTTTTGTCCGTTTCAGAATCTCTCTCCACCCTTCAGCCACTAACTATGTCAGGCTCGTCGACTCCAGAGGACGCGTTGTACGGTAAGGGTTTTGGGGCGATGGATCGTTATTGGGTCAATGCAAAGTCGGGTCAATTGTGATTGATTTGTGCTGTAGTAACTATGAAATGTTTATAAAAAAGCCTTGTAACTGCCCTATGATGACTCTTTCTCTGTGTATACCCTAGGGATAAACTATGTTCAACTGTTTTTCTAGGCTAACATTTAAATAAATAATTCCAAGAGGGGTCCATCAGGAAAATAACATTATTGATGTATAAATTATTATGTTCGTCCTCATTAGGCCTACAATGCTTATTTTTAGTAACAATCAATTAATGATGCATGAACAGTGACCTCTTTCACCAGAATAAGTTTGTTTATCACATTTTAATTTATTAATGGACAACGATTATTTATAGTCATTATCCACGACCTAATGCATGGTTAACGTGGACTTGTGAGAAAATGGGCATGTTAGGGAGAGAAATGTAAGTATGCCATTTTGAAGTTATCATTGTTGTTGCCACTGACATGGTCATCCTGTAAACAGATTTTATGACTCACCAGTTTGTATATCACTAAGCCAATTAAGCCCAGGAGATTTACCTGAAGCTTATAGCTCACTGTACAGTTTGCTTATAGCCTCTACAGCACATGGGGGATGTTGTATAGCCTTCATAATATCACAGCTAGGACATGCACAACGACACATCTGTGCTTTGTTTTTCAAGAACTAGGCCTATATTAACACACATAACATACACCTGATATGCACTACAGTCCTTCTATGGAAGGATACTGGACTATTGACAGACATTGGGTGCTGCTGCAGTGCAGCCTGGTCAAGGCCACACAGAGAGAGAGAGAGAGAGAGAGAGAGAGAGAGAGAGAGAGAGAGAGAGAGAGAGAGAGAGAGAGAGAGAGAGAGAGAGAGAGAGAGAGAGAGAGAGAGAGAGAGAGAGAGAGAGAGAGAGAGAGAGAGAGAGAGAGAGAGAGAGAGAGAGAGAGAGAGAGAGAGAGAGAGAGAGAGAGAGAGAGAGAGAGAGAGAGAGAGAGAGAGAGAGAGAGAGAGAGAGAGAGAGAGAGAGCACGAGCAGGCTGGCAGCCAGTGGTTATGTCATGACTCTCTCATTCTGGGAGGAAAACTAGGGCAATGGCACAGTTTGCCCTCTGCCCTCCCTTCCCCTTTCTCCATCTCCACCCCCCTCTCCACTGTTGCTGTCTATATGATCTCTCACTTACCCTAAAGCAAATAATAAATGGGAAGAGACAAAAATAGGGGATGGGAGGATGTGTGGAGGAGGAGAGCAGGTGATGATGTTTGCATTCCGCAGAGAGAAAGAGATAGAATGAGAGATAAGGAAATAGATGAGAATGAGACAGGAGAGGAAAGGCTGGTTAATCTCATACAGAAATAAGATCTTACATAATCATTCTGTCAGGCTGTGTCAGTGGTTGTCCCTGTTTGTTTTTGTGTTAGTGTGTGTGTTGTGTGTGTTACACTCAAGCTAAACTAAGGACCAGGGGGAAACACAACATTCGTTGTTACAAATGCCCTTATGTCAGTAAGTCATTGGGTCTTGTCTAATACTATGTCAGGAATGGGATGTCCTGTCTGCTTAAAAATGTACTCTTGAATAATTAGTTTTGAAGGTGATGCTCACAAGCCAAAAGGGGTTCCCATTTTTTTGTGTACTACGTCATCAAATTGCGTATGATATGTTACGTCCTACATATATATATATTTTTTGCAATTCGTATGATGAATCCCATGTGTACTATATGTTACCAATTTGTTGTGCTTAAGATCCTGGATTGCAACTTTAAAGGGGACAGAATACCTATGTCATGTCCAACAACAACAGCAACACAGACCTAAGGTTTTTACGAAAAAGAAGGATCAATGAGTTAGCCAGCAATGTTTGATAAACCATGAGAAATAACTGTTGATTTTCTGGTTCACTAACAAAGCTAAACGTATATATGTGTTGTTGTCAATGAGACCATGCCCATTTCAAGCTTATCTTCCCCCCCCCCCCCAAAAAAAAAATAATTCTGAATATTTAGGCAAGTTCGCTGGCTAACTCGTCGATCTTGCTTTGGGGTAGCCCCTCTTCATTGCGTGTCCTAACAGTAGGCCATCTACTGTAATGATTGAGCAACAGCAGACAATTACAATCTCTTTAGAATCTGTCTGTCTTTTTTCTGTCTGTTCCTGCTGTGTCATTCCACCTGATAGGCTGATAGGCTGATTGGCTGTGTTGGTTTTACCTTCCTCCTGGTTTAGCCTTCCAGAATTAGGCTTCAGTAAAGTTATTCTGGGAGATTCAATATGATTGAATAAGATTAACTGAAATGTAACCTATGGAATGATCCAGGGTTAGCTCTTCTCTCAGTTGCAACATAGAGTATTGTATTACTGTTCATTTTGCAACCTAACAAAAGTTTCAGGGGAATAGAGACAATTCAAATGTCATTATGGCTATGTACAGTGTTAACAATGTGCTTTAAAAATGTAATAGTTCAAGTACAAAAGGGAAAATAAATAAACATAAATGTGGGTTGCATTTACAATTGTATTTGTTCTTCACTTGTTGCCCTTTTCTTGTGGCAACCGGTCACAAATCTTGCTGCTGTGATGGAACACTAGTATTTCACCCAATAGATATGGGAGTTTATCATAATTTAGTTTGTTTACAAATTCTTTGTGTATCTGTGTAATCTGAGGGAAATATGTGTCTCTAATATAGTCATACATTTGGCAGGAGGTTAGGAAGTGCAGCTCAGCTTCCACCTCATTTTGTTGGCAGTGTGCACAGAGCCAGGTCTGCCTATGGTGGCCTTTCTCAACAGCAAGGCTATGCTCACTGAGTCTGTACATAGTTAAAGCTTTCCTTAAGTTTGGGTCAGTCACAGTGGTCATGTATTCTGCGATAGTGTACTCTCTGTTTAGGGCTAAATAGCAGTCTAATTTGCTCAGTTTTTTTTGTTAATTCTTTCCAATGTGTCAAGTAATCATCTTTTGTTTTCTCATGATTTGGTTGGGTCTTATTGTGTTGCTGTCCCGGGGCTCTGTGGGGTCTGTATGTGTTTGTGAACAGAGCCCCAGGACCTGCTTGCTTAGAGGAATCTTCTCCAGGTTCATCTCTCTGGATTTGATTGCTTTGTTATGGAAGGTTTGGGAATCGCTTCCTTCTAGGTGGTTGTAGAATTTAACGGCTCTTTTCTGGATTTTGATAATAATCGGGTATGGGCCTAATTCTGCTCTGCATACATTATTTGCATTATGTTTTTGCAGAATTTTTGTCTTACTGAGATTGACTGTCAGGGCCCAGGGCTGACAGGATCTGTGAAGAAGATCTAGATGCTGCTGTAGGCCCATCTTGGCTGGGGACAGAAGCACTAGATCATCAGCCAACTGTAGACTTTTGACTTCATATTCTAGTAGGGTGAGGCCGGGTGCTTCAGACTGTTCTAGTGCCCTCAACAATTCGTTGATACAGTGGGGCAAAAAAGTATTTAGTCAGCCACCAATTGTGCAAGTTCTCCCACTTAAAAAGATGAAAGAGGCCTGTCATTTTCATCATAGGTACACTTCACCTATGACAGACAAAAAATCCAGAAAATCACATTGTAGGAAATTTTATGAATTTATTTGCAAATTATGGTGGAAAATAAGTATTTGGTCAATAACAAAGGTTTACCCCCCCCCCCCCCCACACACACACACACACAGGCTCGTGGGTGGAGCTGGAGGAGTTAATATCAGCAGTGAGCAGCAGGGATAGTCTGACAGGGCAACAACAGGACACAGCCTCCTGGGCCCCGCAGGGGGAGCTAGAGAGGATCCTGCTGGAGGCACAGCTTGAGTGTGAGAGGAGTAAAGACAGGTCAGTATCCGACACCAACAAAAATCTCTCTCCCCTTGTGTGTGTGTGTGTGTGTGTGTGTGTGTGTGTGTGTGTGTGTGTGTGTGTGTGTGTGTGTGTGTGTGTGTGGGTACATACATCGATGTCTGATGTTACTGAGAAGTCTGTTGACCTGCTCTCTTTGTTCAGTCCTCCCCTGGTGGTGACTCCTCCGCAGACCACTGCTTCCCCTCCCCACAGTGAAGGCAGCAGCAGTACAGACTGTGTTACCATACAGGTACGAAACACACACACGCATGCAGGCACATAACACTCAAATTACATATTTTACTGTAGCAGTAGCAATCCTTTGCTATTAGATAGCTCTAACACCACACAAGTCAGTGTTATCAAATCAAATAAATACACCAATTATTCGTCACATGCTTTGCAAACAATAGGTGTAGACTAACAGTGAAATTATTGGGCACTTCCCAACAGAGAAAGAAGCTGTTCAGGGTCCTGTTGGCTCCAGACTTGGTGCATTGGTACCACTTGCTGTGTATTAGCAGAGAGAACAGTCTATGACTTGGGTGGCTGGAGTCTTTGACAATTTTAAGGGCCTTCTTCTGACACCGCCTGGTATAGAGGTCCTGGATGGCAAGGAGCTCGGCCCCATTGATGTACTGGGCTGTACGCACTACCCTCTGTAGCGCATTGTGTCGGATGCCAAGCAGTTGCAGTGATGCAGCCAGTCAACTCAATGGTGCTCTCAATGGTTTTTACTATCTGAGGGCCCAAGCCAAATATTTTCACCCTGTTGGTGTGTGTGGACCATGATAGATCCTTATTGATGTGGACAGAGAGGAACTTGAAGCTCTCAATCTGCCCCACTACAGCCATGTTGATGTGAATGGGGGCATGCTCAGCCCTCCATTTCCTGTAGGTCCTTTGTCTTGCTGACTTTGAGGGAGAGGTTGTTGTTCTTTGCAACTCACTGCCTCTCTGACCTCCTCCCTATAGGCCTACCACCATTGTGTCATCGGCAAACTTAATGATGGTGTTGGAGTCGTGCGTGGCCATGCAGTTGTGGGTGAACAGGGAGTACAGGAGGGGACTAAGCACGCAACCCTTATGGGCCCCATATTGAGGGTCAGCGTGGCGGATGTGTTGTTGCCTTCCCTCACGGGTTGTTGGCGGCCCATCAGGAAGTCCAGGATCCAGTTGCAGAGGGAGGTCTTCAGGCCCAGGGTCCTTAGCTTAGTGATGAGCTTGTTGAACTCTTGAGCTGTCGTCAATGAACAGCATTCTCACATAGGTGTTCCTTTTGTCTAGGTGGGAAAGGGCTGTGTGGACTACAATAAAGATGGAGTCATCGGTGGATCTGTTGGGGTGATATGCGAATTGGAGTTGGTCCAGGGTGTCTGGGACGATGTTGTTGATGTGAGCCATGACCAGCCTTTCAAAGCATTTCATCGCTACAGATGTGAGTGCTACGGGGCACTTAGACAGGTCATTTAGACAGGTTACCTTCTGGTTCTTGGGCACACGGACGATGGTGGTCTACTTGAAACATGTAGGTATTAAAGACTTTGTCAGGGAGAGGTTGAAAATGTCAGTGAAGACACTTGCCAGCTGGTCAGCGCATGCTCTGAGTATGCATCCTGGTAATCCGTCTGGCCCTGCAGCCCTGTGAATTTTAACCTGTTTGCAGGTCTTACGCACATTGGCTACGGACAGCATGATCACACATGCAGAACAGCTGGCGCTCTCATGCATGGTTCAGTGTTGCTTGCCTTGAAGCGAGCATAGAAGGCATTTAGCTCATCTGGAAGGCTTGCGTCACTGGGCAGCTCGTGGCTGGATTTCTGTGATAGTTTGTTATCCGTGATAGTTAGCAAGCCCCGCCACATCCGATGAGCGTCAGAGCCGGTGTGGTAGGATTTGATCTTAGTCCTGTATTGACGTGAATGCCTGTTTGATGTTTCGTCGGAGCACGTAGTGGGATTTCTTATAAGCGTCCGGATTAGAGTCCCACTTCTTGAGAACAGCAGCTCTAGCCTTTAGCTCAGTGCGGATGTTGCCTGTAAATCAATGGCTTCTGGTTGGGATATGTACATACAGTCACTGTGGGGACGACGTCATCAATTGACTTATTAATGATGCTGGTGACTGATGTGGTATACTCATCAATGCCATTGGAGGAATCCCGGAACATATCCTAGCCTGTGCTAGCGAAACAGTCCTGTAGCTTAGCTTCATCTGACCACTTCCGTATTGAGGATAGTCTTGAATGGAGCTCGTCCAGTTTGTTCCCCAGTGATTGTACGTTCTCCAATACAAGGAGGGTTTATGTACTCGCCGACGTAGTTTCTTCAGGGTGCCCGCACGTCGGCCTCTCTTACGCCACCTTTCACTTTTTCGAGTTACGGGGATTAGGGCCTGGTCTGGGGTCAGCAGTATGTCCTGCGCCTCCGCCTCATTGAAGTGGAAATCTTCATCCAAATTAATGTTAGTGATAGCTGTTCGGATGTCTAGAAGCTATTTTCGGTCATAGGAAATTATGGCGGAAACATTATTTACAAAAAAGTTCATATTAGCACAAAAAAAACTGAAAATAGCAGAATTTGTCAGGAGCCCGGCAAAACGGCTGCTATGCATTGCAGCGCCATTCTTAGTCAAGACATGATGGCAAATGTAATTGATAATTGACATTTAACATTCCCTCTCTTCTCTACTTCTCTCTTCCTCCCCCTCTCCATCTCAGTCCGAAGAAGAAGGGGAGAGGAGGCTCATTTCCGAGTGGGTATGGGACTGGTCCAGTCGGCCCGAGAACCTTCCACCAAAGTAAGAACCTACGCATAGAATTGGAACGACTCCGAATTGATTCTCATTCTAATTAGTTCTAATTCCATTTACCTTACATTGACCATGTCTCAGTGAATCATTTCACCCCAAGTTTCATTTTTAGGCCGTCATTGTAATTAAGAATTTGTTCTTAACTGACTTCCCTAGTTAAATAAAGGTTAAATTAAATAAACATTAATTTACACACGTACTTGGCTGCCTATAACAAGTACTGACCCGTGAGGAGCCTGTGGATGTGCTATAGGGAATGTAGTCATTATTTTGTATACATAATGAATGAAATCTTGTACAGTAACATTGAAACATGACAGATATCTCTCTCTGTTACACCTAAACATGACAGATGATAGTCTTGGACATGAATGTATGTTTCTTCTCATGTTATGGCGCTACTGAACAGCTCACAGTCTTTTCTTGAAATATTCTAACTGAGAAAATACGAGAACTAGAATTTCTCCTGAGAAATCTCCTTTTATCTTGAGGAACAAAGCGTGTTTTCTTCTCTCCTTCTCTTTCTCTCTATGTTCCCCTTTCTCCATCTCTTTCTTTCTTCATCTTCCTTGTCTCCCTTTCTCCCTCCATCTCACTCGCTTTTTTCCTCCCTCTCTCTCGATTCTCCCTTATGCCTCTCTTGCACTCAGGGAGTTTGTGTTCCAGCACCCGAAGCAGCAGTCGGGCTCTCTGAGCGTAAGGAAGAGTGAGGTGATGAAAAGAGGCCTGTTCTCCTCTGACGTCCTCATGATCCTCATCCCTTCACTGCTTGCCTCGCACCTGCTCACACTGGGAGTAGGGTAAGAGACACACACTCACACTCACTCACTCACTCACTCACTCACTCACTCACTCACTCACTCACTCACTCACTCACTCACACACACACACACACACACAGTCGAAAGCATATACATGCACTATAATAGATAAATACAGGACATATAAGCTACCGACACTAAGAGATAATGAGATACAGGTTGTCTTAGTGTAGTAATGTAGTAATGTAGTAACCTACTATGTAGATAATGTAGTAACCTACTATATGACCACCAGCACCTGATGCTTTTTTAAATTATAGATCTCTTTCCTAATAGCAGCAATCTGTTTTTATACAACAAGGAGGTAAATGTGCATCCTTCATTATTAGCAGTATATTTCTCTCGCAGGATCTACATAGGGAAGCGATTGGCTGCCTCCACAACTAGCACTCTGTGACGTGCTTCCGGGCAGCGCTCCCATTCGCTGACGGCAGACCAATAGGATCTCAGCCCTCGCCACAGTACACTTGTTGCCCTTTCTCCCTGTCATGCAGCAACTTTCTTTACCAATGTCTGTCTGTCTGTCTGTCTGTCTGTCTGTCTGTCTGTCTGTCTGTCTGTCTGTCCACCATCCACCAGAACTTTGTGTGTCTGTCCGTCAGTCACCCAGCATCTCTGAATCTGTGATTGTCCCAGGGCCAGAGCGTGTCTGTTTGTGTGTTTGTCTCTCTCTCTCTCTCTGTGTGTGTGTGTGTGTGTGTCAGGGCAGGGCAGGACAGTTGATACTCTACGGACATTGTGTCAATGACTCAGACTGAGGTCACTTTTACTCTCCCAGCAGAGTAACACTGATCTCAATTAACTAACAGAGAGAAACGAGTGATAAGATCGAGAGAGAAAAGAGAGGAAGAAAGAGAATAACACCCAGATAAATCCCCATTGAAGATGTTAGCAGATTGTTGAAGAAATGGGGTATATAGCCCAATGCTTTCCCAAATAAAAACCAGAATCTAATCCTGGTGAAAGAAAGAGGTCATCAATAGAGCCATATACAGGCAGTATATGCCTATATGACTCTGGTCACCAATATTATGTGTCAGACATGCCAGAACTGTGATGAGCCCAGGTGATTTGTATTAGTTTTGTTTAATGTTCTTTGTGGTTTATGACCACAAAAGTGGCTCTGGTTTTGCACTTTGTCCTATATAACCATCTGACTGTTTGAACTCTGAACTATTTGAATGACTATAACCCCATTAAACTTCATTTGTCACCCGTGTCCGTGATCCATTTGTCTATCTTACTCCATTTTTCCTTTTCCATCCACTTTTATTGTGTTTAGACATTCGTTGTATTTTAGAGCTTATTATTTATTTTATAAATGGTAAAAGTGTGTTTCAGATCTTATTATTTATTTTATAAACGGTATAAGTGCTAGAGAGCTATGACATAATAAGAGATATATCAAAACTAAGACATTTGTATAAGTTAGCCCCGAACCTTATTCAGCTACTTGTCTGGATTGTTTGTGTGATGCCATTGTTTAACGGAAATAGATTCTCATTTAGCCATACAAGAGTGGAAAGAAGGACTAACAGGCTGTTTCAGTAATGTGAGTCATTTATCTGTACCGTAAACTACAACATCTGCTGGCCATTATAAGAGCTTTTACATGGGAGATGAATCATTGCATATCAATGTGTTTACCTAATAAGTTCACCTTGCTAACAGTATTACTTGTGTGTGTTGAGATAGATCCAGCCGCAGTTAGCTACCATCCCATGGCATGCGCACGCATCGGGCTGAAGGTTTTACAGGAACGTGGTGACATCATCAACGCCCGTCTGTTTTTTCCAACCCCCCTGACATCACTTCAGACCTTAACCTTTTTTTTTACAAGCGTGCGCTGACATGTAATCAGTCCTTTAACATTTGCAGCTTTGACAAAAAAAAAGTGAAATCCGCACACTGCTCTTGCTAGTATCACTGCTCTTTATTAAGCTTTACGTATCGGCCTCAAGGCCTTCGTTAGCTTTCCCAAGAAACAAACACCAACCATGTGCAAAGCATGTCCCCCTATCCCGGTTGAACATCATATATAAAGTAACAGGGCTGGGTTCGGCAAAGGGAGCGGAGTGCTATTTTACTGCACTTGGTAAATTGCCCCCATTTGTTAGGAGCCTTGGCCCAAGTAAATGTCTTTTTCATCCTCTAGCAGGATGTTTGATGTGAAAGCTCCTGCTGGGCTCACACTGCTAGCCCAAACACACCGAGCTGACTGCGCAACCCTATATGGGTTGCTCCACCAAGTTGGTGCCTTTCGAGAAGTGTAACTTTTTCTTTTTTAAACGACAAGGTTGATTTTACCTCATTTTTTACATTCTGTCATAAAGAGCACGCGTTCAAGTGGTTAACCTCTCTAAGTCTAAGCCGTTGGGTTCTAAGCTAACATAACGGAATTGTTTTAAGATGGTCATACTATGGATCATTTCGCCATTTGATTTCAAGAAACAACATTTTGAAGTGTCTGTCTTATATCTAGGAGATTCAGGAAATATTTGTAGTTTTTTTTTCTCTCTCAGATATTTAAACCCTTTTCCTGGGTAGGCACAAAACTACCTTCATCCTTCCATACATTTATTAAAACCGGTTACCTTCAGACAAATCCCGTGACACCGGTGGACGTCGTAGAGCAAAACGGAGATCACCGTCGTTTTCGTGACGAGGACAGACAAATGCGGAAGTGCAACATAGGCGGGTGCGGTGGATTGAGACGCATCCAACAGATATCTCTAGTTTAAACTGACAGATTTGGATGGGGATTGTTTTATTATGTTACACACACCGGTGAGTCAATAGACTGTCAAAGTAACAAAATAACTAGGGCTTTACAATGATGGTGAAAACGTGGAGAAAGGATAGGGTTAAGTGTGTTCAAATCTTCCGAGAAGTCACAGAGGGTGCACGGAGGGACATGACAAAATTCAGAATTTTTCTTTATTCATATAAAAAAATCTGATTTATTGAATTCTCCATGTGGTCTATATTAAAAGGGCATAATTTAATAAATTAGGCTTTTAAAATTCAATATTGGTGCACAATATCTACCTAAACTCAGCAAAAAAAGAAACGCCCTCTCACTGTCAACTGCGTTTATTTTCAGCAAACTTAACATGTGTAAATATTTGAATGAACATAAAAGGATTTAACAACTGAGACATAAACTGAACAAGTTCCACAGACATGTGACTAACAGAAATTGAGTAATGTGTCCCTGAACAAAGGGGGGTGGGGGGGGTGGTCAAAAGTAACAGTCAGTATCTGGTGTGGCCACCAGCTGCATTAAGTACTGCAGTGCATCTCTTCCTCATGGACTGCACCAGATTTGGCAGTTCTTGCTGTGAGATGTTACCCCTCTCTTCCACCAAGGCATTTGCAATTTCCTGTTCATTTCTGGGTGGAATGGCCCTAGCCCTCACCCTCCGATCCAACAAGTCCCAGACGTGCTCAATGGGATTGAGATCAAGGCTCTTTGCTGGCCATGGCAGAACACTGACATTCCTGTCTTGCAGGAAATCACGCACAGAACAAGCAGAATGGCTGGTGGCATTGTCATGCTGGAGGGTCATGTCAGGATGAGCCTGCAGGAAGGGTCTCATATGAGGGAGGAGGATGTCTTTCCTGTAACGCACAGCGTTGAGATTGCCTGCATTGACAACAAGCTCAGTCCGATGATGCTGTGACACACCACCCCAGACCATGACAGACCCTACACCTCCAAATCGATCCCGCTCCGGAGTACAGGGCTCGGTGTAATGCTCGTTCCTTCGATGTTAAAAGCGAATCCGAACATCAACCCCGGTGAGACAAAACCGCGATGCGTCAGTGAAGAGCACTTTTTGCCAGTCCTGTCTGGTCCAGCAACGGTGGGTTTGTGCCCATAGGCGACATTGTTGCCAGTGATGTCTGGTGTGGACCTGCCACACAACAGGCCTACAAGCCCTCAGTCCAGCCTCTCTCAGCCTATTGCAGACAGTCTGAGCACTGATGGAGGGATTGTGTGTTCCTGGTGTAACTCGGGCAGTTGTTGTTGCCATCCTGTACCTGTCCCGCAGGTGTGATGTTCGGATGTACCGATCCTGTGCAGGTGTTGTCACATGTGATCTGCCACTGCGAGGACGATCAGCTGTCCGTCCTGTCTCCCCGTACACTGTCTTAGGCATCTCACAGTACGGACGTTGCAATTTTTTGCCTTGGCCACATCTGCAGTCATCATGCCTCCTTGCAACATGCTTAAGGCATGTTCACGAAGATGAGCAGGGACCCTGGGCATCTTTCTTTTGGTGTTTTTCAGAGTCAGTAGAAAGGCCTCTTTAGTGTCCTACGTTTTCATAACAGTGACCTTAATTGCCTACCGTCTGTAATCTGGGAAACAGTGTTTAAACCCTTTACAATGAAGATCTGTGAAGTTATTATTATTATTATTATTATTTTTATGAATGACCTTTGAAAGACAGAGTCCAGAAAAAGGGACGTTTCTTTTTTTTCTGAGTTTAAAATATCGGGGATGCAAAGTCACTCTTTTTGTGGAACGACCCATATACTGTACACTTAGTGTTGTTGGAAGAGCACAAAAGCACCTGGTTTCCATTCTTAAGCACATATACACACACACACATAAACACACACACACCTACTGTTCTGTACTGCACCGTTTTTACACAACCTGCATTAAAGAACAAGCGCTGTATGGAGAAAATAAACCTTTCTCAGGAATGCTGTATATTGTTTACAATCCCACTATGTTGATTGTAATTGGTCAATCTGGGTTAGGTCATGTGCTAATTACGGTTTTAGAGGACAGGTGGTTTTGAAGGGTAGATCTAAGCAGATTATTCTACAGTGATCCACCCTGTCCCCCTCTCACCCTAAACCAGTTCACACAGCAGATACCTGGCTCTCACAGGTTGTGCAGAGAGACCCAATCTACCGTAACCCCTTACCCACCCCACCCCCCTCCCTAACCCCCACCCGCCCCCATCCCACTACAAATACACAGCCTATTTCAGTAAAGACTGTAGCCTTCTCCGTAGCAGGGGGCAGTGTGTGGCCCTCCTACGAGAGTTTGTTCCTAGTTTGCATACATTTCAAATCAAACAATCTAGTCTTAAAAATAAAGTATGAAACCTCTACTTCACACCTAATGCCTCTAGACATAATCGGAACCTAATAACAAACATTGGTGTATGGTGAGTGTGAAGGAATCTGTCATATTTCAGTCTCTGGATGAGCTTTCTGTGAGGAGAAGAGAAGCTTCACAGAGACCAGGGCCAATATTAAAAAAGCCTCTCAGAGTAGGAGTGCTGATCTAGGAACAGGTCCCCCACTGTCAATATAAACATATTCATTATGCTCTAAAAGGCCAAACTGATCCTAAATCAGAACACCTACTCAAAGATTTAGTGAATATGGACCCAGAATACCGAGGCCTGAACTGAGAGGAAGGCAGCTACAGTTGGCTGGAAGAAATTTGTTAATTTCCTGCAACTGCACTTCAGAGAGAAATGGTAAAAAGCATTATCTTTCTGCTCCAGTACCGCCAAGCAGGAAATATAGGTTCCAGTTTCAAAAGGCCTGGTCCGAACGAAGGAATGCATTTAAATTGGCATGTCATCAATGACTTGACATTCAAACAAGGTCACAGGATTACACCAACCCCTTCTAAAGGAAGTGCACTTCCCCACACGTGTCCCTTAAGTCTTCCTCTCCCTGATGCATTTACCTTAAGGAACAATATACCTCAAAACACCACCACACACTCCTTCACAAAAGGCCAAAACACCACCACACACTCCTTCACAAAAGGCCAAAACACCACCACACACTCCTTCACAAAAGGCCAAAACACCACCACACACTCCTTCACAAAAGGCCAAAACACCACCACACACTCCTTCACAAAAGGCCAAAGCACAATTACACACAGTCTGATACGCAACTGCAGTCGCACACTACCTATCAACTTCTGATTCGGGTAATGGTGTTTCTGGGATTTTAAGAAATCCGGAGCTTAGCCCAAAGCCATTAAGGCCCCCCGACAATTTTTTAAATAATGAATTTGGTGCAATTTGAGATGAACATTGAGATATTAGAACATTCATAGATTATATATTTTTCAGGTATATTGCACCTTCCCACTTGCCACAGAAGACACTGCCAGGACTCTGTATTACAGTTGCTACTGTGGGTCTCTCTAATCTGGAACACTCTCTACTCTTAAACACATACATCTACAGGGTATTGCCAAAAAAACACTCAACAACTTCAAACATAGTCTCTGACCTGTCCAATGAGCCAAACTGATCCCACAAGTGCCCAAACACCTCCCTCCCTCGCTCTCGCTCTCTCTCCTTAAAGAAGAGTAAAGATAAGGCCTCAACATTTTGCTGAATTTCTGTCCCTGTCCATTCAAAAGTGCTGAACGTATAGGCCTACCTCGCCACAGCTCGTTTGCTTTCACTTGCTTATAATTAGAGCTAAGTGTTAATGATATAAGAACAACTACTATGAATTTAATGAACATAAATGTAGTAATGGTTTGTGTAGGGTTCAAAAGTCAAAACTCATGTCAGCATTCATTATTATTGAAGGAGAATGTGGTTCTTATGGAGGTACTCAAATCCACAAGGAGTTAGTAGAAACCATATTTACATTGCATTTGGAAAGTATTCAGACCCCCCCTCTCTAGATACAGTCTACTGTGTGCTCAACCCACCTCTTTTCTCTCTCTTTTCTCTCTCCATCTGGCCTCTTCTGTCAATTTCTCCTGTGTTGTCTGTGTCTTGTTTGTTGCAGTCTCCGGTTTTTGTTTGTTGCTGTCTCCATTGTCAATCTTCTTCTGTTATGGCCTGTTCTGTTCTTTTGGTGTCTCTCTCCATCAGCTATGTTCCTGTTGCTGTCTCTGTGTCTTGTCTGGTGTCTCTCTCCATCATTTACCCTTCTGTTGCTGTCTCTGTGTCTTGTCTGGTGTCTCTCTCCATCATTTACCCTGCTGTTTCTGTCTCTGTGCCTTGTCTGGTGTCTCTCTCCATCATTTACCCTTCTGTTGCAGTCTCTGTGTCTTGTCTGGTGTCTCTCTCCATCATTTACCCTGCTGTTTCTGTCTCTGTGTCTTGTCTGGTGTCTCTCTCCATCATTTACCCTTCCGTTGCAGTCTCTGTGTCTTGTCTGGTGTCTCTCTCCATCATTTACCCTTCTGTTGCAGTCTCTGTGTCTGGTGTGTCTCTTTAGTTTTGCAATCCAAAACGGTCAAGGGGATACTGGGGTTGCTTAACTTGTTTTGGGCCTGTGTCTGGGTGACCTAAATGATCCTCTTCCCTACAATTTGCCCCTGGTTGCTGCTGTTCTAAGAGCTCCACTGTCCTGCTGTTCTCACCTGTCATCCTTTTTAGCTCATCTGAAAAGTATCAAGTTAGAGGTGCAACATGTCATTTGTTAGTTGTAAAGGGTGACTGCACTTCCTAATTTGGCCTCATTTTAGATTTGGTTCCTCAAGAAATGCTAGTGGCCATGATTGATTTCAAAAGTGAGGTTTGATGTGGATGTCTCATGTGTTTTCGCAGGTGGGAAGAGTTAGACAAATTATTTTGCCAATTAGCTTCAGCCGGCTGGTGTGCGACCTGACTTTGGATAGCCTATCTCCCTCCGGGGCTAGTTAAGGACCGTCAATAAATTACACAATGTAACCAAGACAATATTTTCACACCTTTTAGTTGTCATTAAATGCTTGTATATGAAAAGTCATTGATATTTGGAGCTATAGGATATAACATATTGTCCTATGCAATTTACTGATGGTCTCTAACTAGCAACATAGGAATATCCAAAGTCACCTCAAATTTACCACAGGCATTGCGATCGGGTCGAATGCAGCTGCACTCCAAATTGATGATTACTTGTGTGCTGCCAGCTGTGTGCAGGATTGAAACTAACCCAACCTTCATTTAAGTTGTGATGCAGTCATGACCACAAGTCTCACAAAACTTAGTTTTGGATGAAACTGAATTTATGACCAAAATTATCCTATTTACACTTTGTAGTCAATTTTGAAAGTAGAATAAATGTTTCTGACTCATATCTGTAAGGGGTGCGTAATTGGTGGCAGGGAAGTCAGACGCAGGAGAGCAGAACTAGGTAATAGCCGGAGCAGTTTAATTCCAAAACCAACGGCATCAAGAATATAACAACTTGGGTACAAAACCCGACGCGCACCAGTCAACATGTGCACAAGCACTTACAACAAACAATACCACACAAAGACATGGGGGGAAACAGAGGGTTAAATACACAACACGTAATGAGGGAATGAAAACCAGGTGTGTGGGAAAACAAGACGAAACAAATGGAAAAATGAAAAATGGATCGGCGATGACAAGAAGACCGGTGACGTCGACCGCCGAACACCACCCGAACAAGGAGAGGAACCGACTTCGGAAGAAGGCGTGACAATATCGATGCCACATAGTCTGTTTTTGAAATGAGAAGTTGGTTTATAAGGGCAGTTGCTGTTTAACGTTACTGTATACTAACACGACCAAAGCTACTCAACTTTAACAAACTCCAAACTTGACAGATAAGAAGCTACATAGCCCCTAGGATATATGCATATAAAGAGACATTTGATAAAAGGGCCTGAATGAAATAAGTTATAAGACCTTCATGATTCATTCATTTCGTCAGTTCTACCAGCTAATGTGAGATTTCTTTAGATGACATAACATTTGAGGATACATAACTGCAAGGTCCCGAACAGATATTCTGGTTCCCATGTAAAATAGCCTTAAAATGACTGTCCGTCATCTCCTGGCTGAAACACTACTTCACAGAGATTGATTTATAGCCAAAAATAAAAATCATTAATAGATTTTAAACAATAAACACTTCCTGTTTGTCATAGATGGAGAAGATGTGATGAAAGGCAAGTTTCTAATCAGGGAGACAAGCTAGAGCACCGTGTGACGTTCTCAGCGGTGGGGGAAGATTTTTTGATCGAGAGAACTTTAGAAAATATATACACATTTTCTCTATGACTAAACATACAAATATGTATTTTACAGTTCAAAGGATGGTGAAATATCATAGTTAGTGGTTTTATGATTTGATTATACTATATTTAGGAAGCAAATAGGTCATTTCAAGCTTTTTTCGTGCAGTTTTGTTGAATAGGAAATACGTCATAAAATATTCTGATATTTGTACTGTACATGAGCTTGTATCCTCAAAGTGACTACACCTCAGCAATTTATAACTACTTTTTCCACAAAGGTGGGATTTTTAGATTTTTTTTAGATTACATGTAGTTATATTTAAGAGGTTTTAAGGCCGTATGTATTTAAAATGTTGTGTTCACCTACAATCAAACCACAAAGCTGGCCATTTGTCCCCTCTATTTCTGGCTGCCCTCCCCTTCCCTTATGGTTTCAAGTTTGTTAAATTGTCATATACACATGATAATATACACTTCTCAAAAAAATAAAGGGAACACTAAAATAACATATCCTAGATCTGAATGTATGAAATATTCTTATTGAAAACTTTTTTCATTACATAGTTGAATGTGCTGACAACAAAATCACACAAAAATTATCAATGGAAATCAAATGTATCAACCCATGGAGGTCTGGATTTGGAGTCACACTCAAAATTAAAGTGGAAAACCACACTACAGGCTGATCCAACTTTGATGTAATGTCCTTAAAAGAAGTCAAAATGAGGCTCAGTAGTGTGTGTGGCCTCCATGTGCCTGTATGACCTCCCTACAACACCTGGGAATGCTCCAGATGAGGTGGCAGATGGTCTCCTGAGGGATCTCCTCCCAGACCTGGACTAAAGCATCCGCCAACTCCTGGACAGTCTGTGGTGCAACGTGGCGTTGGTGGATGGAGTGAGACATGATGTCCCAGATGTGTTCAATTGGATTCAGGTCTGGGGAACGGGCGGGCCAGTCCATAGCATCAATGCCTTCCTCTTGCAGGAACTGCTGACACACTCCAGCCACATGAGGTCTAGCATTGTCTTGCATTAGGAGGAACCCAGGGCCAACCGCACCAGCATATGGTCTCAAAAGGGGTCTGAGGATCTCATCTCGGTACCTAATGGGAGTCAGGCTACCTCTGGCGAGCACATGGAGGGCTGTGCGGCCCCCCAAAGAAATGCCACCCCACCCCACACCATGACTGACCCACCGCCAAACCGGTCATGCTGGAGGATGTTGCAGGCAGCAGAACGGTCTCCACGGCGTCTCCAGACTCTGTCACGTCTGTCACGTGCTCAGTGTGAACCTGCTTTCATCTGTGAAGAGCACAGGACGCCAGAGGTGAATTTGCCAATCTTGGTGTTCTCTGGCCAATGCCAAACACCCTGCACGGTGTTGGGCTGTAAGCACAACTCCCACCTGTCGACGTCGGGCCCTCATATCACCCTCATGGAGTCTGTTTCTGACCGTTTGAGCAGACACATGCACATTTGTGGCCTGCTGGAGGTCATTTTGCAGGGCTCTGGCAGTGCTCCTCCTGCTCTTCCTTGCACAAAGGCGGTCCTGCTGCTGGGTTGTTGCCCTCCTACGGCCTCCTCCACGTCTCCTGATGTACTGGCCTGTCTCCTGGTAGCGCCTCCATGCTCTGGACACTACGCTGACAGACACAGCAAACCTTCTTGCCACAGCTCGCATTGATGTGCCATCCTGGATGAGCTGCACTACCTGAGCCACTTGTGTGGGTTGTAGACTCCGTCTCATGCTACCACTAGCGTGAAAGTACCGCCAGCATTCAAAAGTTACCAAAACATCAGCCAGGAAGCATAGGAAATGAGAAGTGGTCTGTGGTCACCACCTGCACAACCACTCCTTTATTGGGGGTGTCTTGCTAATTGCCTATAATTTCCACCTGTTGTCTATTCCATTTGCACAACAGCATGTGAAATGTATTGTCAATCAGTGTTGCTTCCTAAGTGGACAGTTTGATTTCACAGAAGTGTGATTAACTTGGAGTAACATTGTGTTGTTTAAGTGTTCCCTTTATTTTTTTGAGTAGTGTATTATACATAGCCTTCAGAACGTATGCTCGGCTATGAAAAGCCAACTGACATTTACTCCTGAGGTACTGACCTGTTGCACTCTATACAACCACTGTGATTATTTTTTGACCCTGCTGGTCAACTATGAACATTTGAACATCTTGAACAACAATCTGACCTTAATGGCCATGTACTCTTATAATCTCTACTTGGCACAGCCAGAAGAGGACTGGCTACCCATCAGAGCCTGGTTCCTCTCTAGGTTTCTTCCTAGGTTCCTGTCTTTCTAGGGAGTTTTTCTTTGCCACAGTGCTTCTACATCTGCATTGCTTGCTGTTTGGATATTTAGGCTGGGTTTCTGTATATATCACTTTGTGACATATACGGATGTAAAAAGGGCTTTATAAATAAATAGTATTTTATTTTATTTACACCCCTTGAATTTTCCACATGTTCTGTTACAGCCTGAATTTAAAATGTATTAAATTGAGATGCTGTGTCACTGGCCTACACACAATACCCCATAATGTCAAAAGTGGAATTGTGTTTGAAGAAATATTTACAATTGTAAATGAAAAGCTGAAATGTCTTGAGTCAATAAGTATTCAACCCCTTTGTTATGGCAAGCCTAAATGAGTCCAGGAGCAAAAATGTGCTTAACAAGTCACATAAGAAGTTGCATGGACTAACGCTGTGTGCAATAATAGTGTTTAACATGATTTTAACATGGTTTCAACCCCACACAAACAATTATCTGTAAGTTCGTTCAGTCGAGCAGTGAATTTCAAAGCAGTGAATTTCAAACACAAATTCAACAACAAAGACCAGGGAGGTTTTCCAAGGGCACTAGAAAGATACAGGCGTCCTTCCTAATTCAGTTGCCAGGGAGGAAGGAAACCGCTCAGCGATTTTTTACCATGATGGTGACTTTAAAACAGTTACAGAGTTTAATGGCGGTCATAGGATAAATCTGAGGATGGATTAACAACATAAAATAATACTGCAAACAATAAGGCTAAGCAATATACTTTTTGCCCTGAATACAAAGTGTTATATTTGGGGCAAATCCAATACAACACATTACCACTTTTTCAGGATAAACGGAATAGAGCTAAACACAGGAAAATCCTAGAGGAAAACTTGGTTCAGTCTGCTTTCCAGACACTTTCCAGACACTGGGAGATGAATTCACCTTCCAGCAGGACAATAACCTAAAACACAAGGCCAAATCTACACTGGAGTTACCAAGAAGACAGTGAATGTTCCTGAGTGGCTGTTACAGTTAAATCTACTTGAAAATCTATGGCAAGACCTGAAAATGGTTGTTGAGCAATGATCAACAACCAATGTGACAGACCTTGAAGAATTTATAAAAGAATAATTGGCAAATGTTGCACATCCAGGTGTGGAAAGCTCTTAGAGACTTAACCAGAAATACTCACAGCTGTAATCACTATCCATGGTGCTTATACAAAGCATTGACTCAGGGTTTGTGAATACTTTTATATTTCTGTATCGCATTGTCACTAAATTAGCAAAAATGTCTAAAAACATGTTTTCACTTTGTCATTAAGGGACATTATGTGAATTGAATTCAGGCTGTAACACAACAAAATGTGGAATAATTCAAGGGGTATGAATACTTTCTGAAGGCACTGTACCTGACCATAATTGTATTGAAAACTCAATGCCCCCCTTGCTAAAAATATTTTCAGAATACTCTCAAGACAAAAAATTTAAATTGAAAAAAATGAAGTAAGGGCAATAGGAAAAAGACTCATGATCTACAGCAATGCTTTAAGTGTACCAGAAACAATATGAAATACTGATACTAATAAGTGACAACAAACAACAAATATATTTGGTCATAACAGACTTTATATGGGCAGGTAAACTAATAGAACAAAAAGGAAAGTTGTACATTTTCCTATGTCTGGGGGTGGTTTTAATCTTCCAGACTTGGAATTGTATCAACTCACGTTTATTTGAGAAATATAGTTAAATGCACTAAAATGGAACAATGTTCAGTTTTGTCACACAACACAAAGACACAGATGTCTCATGTTTTGAGGGAGCATGCTGACTGCAGGAATGTCCGCCAGAGCTGTTGCCAGAGAATTTAATGTTAATTTCTCTACAATAAGCCGCCTCCAACATAGTTTTAGAGTGTTTTCCAGTACGTCCAGCCAGCCTAACAACCGCAGACCACGTGTAAACATGCCAGCCCAGGACCTCCACATCCATCTTCTTCACCTGCGGGATCATCTGAGACCAGCCACCTGGACAGATTATGAAGCAATGGGTTTGCACAACCGAAGAATTTCCACACAAACTGTCAAAAACTGTCTCAGGCATGCTCATCTGCGTGATCGTCGTCCTCACCAGGGTCTTGACCTAATGGCAGTTCCGCATCATAACTGACTTCAGTGGGCAATGTTCACCTTCAATGACCACTGGCAGGCTGGAGATGTCTGCTCTTCATGGATGGATGATTCATCCTGGTTTCAACTGTACGGAGCAGATGGCAAACAGCGTGTATGCAGTCGTGTGGGCAAACGTTTTGCTGATGTCAACGTTGTGAACAGAGTGTGCGGTGGTGGCGGTGGGGTTATGGTATGGGCAGGCATAAGCTACGGATAATTAACACAACTGCATTTTATCGATGGCAATTTGAATGCACAGAGATACTATGACGAGATTCTGAGGTCCACTGTCGTACCATTCATCCGCCGCGATCACCTCATGTTTCAGCATGATAATGCACGGCCCCATGTTGCAAGGATCTGTACACAATTCATGGAAAGCTGAAAATGTCCCAGTTCTTGCATGGCCTGTATACTCACCAGACATGTTACCCATTGAAAATGTTTGGGATGCTCTGGATCGACGTGTACGACAGCGTGTTCCAGTTCCCGCCAATATCCAGCAACTTTGCACAGGCATTGAAGACGAGTGGGACAACATTCCACAGGCCACAATCAACAGCCTGATCAACTCTATGCAAAATGTGTTGCTCTGCATGAGGCAAATGGTGGTCACACCAGATACTGACTGGTTTTCTGATCCATGCTCACACCTTTTTTTAAGGTATCTGTGACCAACAGATGCATATCTGTATTCTCAGTCATGTGAAATCCATAGATTAGGGCCTAATGAATTAATTAAAATTGATTTCCTTGTTATGATCTGTAACTCTTTGAAATTGTTGCATGTTGGGTTTATATGAGAAGAAAAAGTTAGAAGAACAACAGACTAAGAAAGAGCTATTTTGTAACTTAACAAGTAGTTTATACAAAACTGTATTGCATGTTGTGGTCATCCCCCAAATTGTACTATTTAAAGCCTTGAGAGTTGCATCCTTCCTCTGGGAACTGTCTGCTGACATCTGACAACAAGTGGCAGGTTTTTTGATGTGCTGCTCTAGAATTACATGGCACAGCAGACTCACCTGGGAATAGGGAGATGAACACATTATTTTTTATAAATGTCTGGGAGACTTTTAGAGCACACGTCAAACACAACCACAGAGGGCAGAGTGTCTGCAGGTTTTCGCTCCTTCCTTGTACTTGATTGAGGAATTAAGGTCACTGATTAGGAAGAAATTCCCTCACCTGGTTGTAATTGAAAGGAGAAACCAAAAACCAGCAGACACTAGGCCCACCATGGAATGAGTTTAACACCCCTGGCCTATAGGTTAGCATGCTTCTCTCTATATTCAGCTATTAATAGGCTACATTCAGTTATTATGGTATGTATTGAAAAGCTGTGTAATATAATTTAGCGATGTAAGTCATTACTCTATTCTTCAGAATTGCATTATATTAATTTATTACATTTGTATGTCATTTTTTCTACATTTCAACATAGGACGCTTCCTCTTTAAAATGTCAAAGACACACAGAGAAATCTTAATATCGATACATACATTTTTGTTCCAGCGTTTCACTAACACCTCATTCAACTAATTGTGTTTGAAATTGAACTAAAAAACTTGCACACAGTTCAATCCCCTGGGACAGAAATCACCCACGTCTGTATTATTGAATGAGCTTCCCACGTTACATGCTTAGCTACAATTCTGCATGATATAGAATATCGCGTGGGTTGATCTGACCTTGTGAATAAACTCCTTTCTGTCTGAGTGTTAGGGATGTGCTTCAACATGAGGGAAAGGGCAGAGGGGGAAGACATTAAACTCACTGCTCGAAATTCAGTGCTGGTTTAAGTCGTTGAGAACACAACTACCTTTAATGTGCCACCATTTTGTAAACCGTTTTTACATATCAATAAGCTTGATCAAGTTTTATTTGATTTTTACTTTTAGCTAGCTTGCCCATTTCCTGTGAACTTGAGAGGAGCATCTTTCTTGCCAACTTTTCCAGTCACCAATGAATCAATATACAGGCAGTGGAACGAAGTAGTTTGACAAAAAGTGTTCAAATGTCAATATCAAGTCTTTAGAATATAGCTAGCAAATACAGCACCGTTCAAAAGTTTTGGGTCACTTAGAAATGTCCTTGTTTTCCATGAAAACATACATGAAATGAGTTGCAAAATGAATAGGAAATATAGTCAAGACATTGACAAGGTTATAAATAATGATTTGTAATTGAAATACTAATTGTGTCCTTCAAACTTTGCTTTCGTCAAAGAATCCTACATTTGCAGCAATTACAGCCTTGCAGAACTTTGGCATTCTAGTTGTCAATTTGTTGAGGTAATCTGAAGAAATTTCACCCCATGCTTCCTGAAGTACATCGCACAAGTTGGATTGGCTTGATGAGTGCTTCTTACATACCATACGGTCAAGCTGCACCCACAACAGCTCAATAGGGTTGAGATCAGGTGACTGTGCTGGCCACTCCATTATACAGTCGTGGCCAAAAAATTTGACAATGACACAAATATTAATTTCCACAAAGTTTTCTGCCTCAGTGTCGTTATATATTTTTGTCAGATGTTACTATGGAATAATGAAGTATAATTACAAGCATTTCATAAGTGTCAAAGGCTTTTATTGACAAATGCATGAAGTTGATGCAAAGAGTCAATATTTGCAGTGTTGACCCTTCTTTTTCAAGACCTCTGCAGTCCGCCCTGGCATTGACGGTAGACAGAATACCAGCTGACTGCTTCTTCCCTAAATAGTTCTTGCATAGTTTGGAGTTGTGCTTTGGGTCACTGTCCTGTTGTAGGTGGAAATTGGCTCCAATTAAGCGCTGTCCACAGGGTATGTCATGGAGTGATAGCCTTCCTTCTTCAAGACTCCTTTTACCCTGTACTTAACTCCCACTTTACCACCACCAAAACACCCCCAGACAATCACAATGCCTCCACCATGCTTGACAGATGGTGTCAAGCACTCCTCCAGAATCTTTTCATTTTTTTTGCATCTCACGAATGTTCTTCTTTGTGATCTTTTTTCCAATCTTCCTCTGTCCAGTGTCTGTGTTCTTTTGCCCATCTTAATCTTTAATTTTTATTGGCCAGTCTGAGATATGGCTTTTTCTTTGCAATTATGCCTAAAAGGCCAGCATCCCGGAGTCACCTCTTCAATGTTGACGTTGAGACTGGTGTTTTGCGTCTGTTTCTCAGACACCTAACATGATGTTTTAAGGCTCCTAACGAATTGCGCTATTTTATGCATTTTTTTAGCATGGTTTGTAACTTGTTTTGTACATAATGTTGATGCTACCGTCTTTTATGACCGAAAAGAGCTTCTGAATATCAGCACAGACCTCACCTTGAACTGGATCAGAACTCACCTCGAACTGGATAAAAAAAAGTATTTAATGAGTCGGACGCAAAGGATATAATGTTGCTCCCAGACAAGGCCCAAATCCCCGTCATTTGCATGAAGAAAATAAGGAAATACAGGGGTTACCCCTGGTGAGAACTCGTGGGTAACCCGTCTCGACCATCTGTTCTATTAGCAAACATTCAATCAATGGAAAATAAACTGGATGAGCTCCGCTCGAGACTATCCTACCAACAGGACATTAAAAACTGTAATATCCTATGTTTCACCAAGTCATGGGTGAATGACGATACGGATAATATACAGTTGGCTGGGTTTTCCGTGCATAGGCAGCTACGTCCGGTAAAACAAGGGGTGGGGGTGTCTATTTGTCAATAACAGCTGGTGCGCAATATCTAATATGAAGGTAGTCTCGAGGTATTGCTCGCCTGAGGTAGAGTACCTCATGATAAGCTGTAGACCACACTATCTACCAGAGAGAGCTTTGATCTATATTTTTCGTAGCCATCTATTTACCACCACAAACTGACGCTGGCATTAAGACCGCACTCAACGAGCTGTATAAGGCCATAAGCAAACAACAAAATGCTCATCCAGAAGCGGTGCTCCTAGTGGCCCGGAGACTTTAATGCAGGCAAAAGAGCTCCACACACAGAGATGGAAGTGGTCAGATGACACGGATGCAATGCTACAGGATTGTTTTTCTAACACAGACTGGAATATTTATTTTATTTTTATTGAACCTTTATATAACCAGGAAAAGCCCATTGAGACCCAGTCTTTTTTTCAAGGGAGACCTGGCCGAGAAGGCAGCATCAATCAATATATTTCATAATTAAACATACAAAAATACAATACAACATGATCCATCCTAAAAAAATACATTTACACTCCTCTGTAACAGAGTCTCCCATCAATATTTTAAATTAATTCAGTGGCTCTAGCATATCTAGATGAAGCATGGATTGTAGACTATTCCATGCCTCTGGTGCCTAAGAAGAAAATGCAGTCTTGCCTAATACTGTGAATGTCCTGGGGACTTTAAGTAGCAACCACCTAGAAGACCGGGTATAGTAATTGCTGGTGGTGAAGGAGACCAGACTACAGAGGTAAAGAGGGAGTTTACCCAAAAGGGCTTTGTAGATGAACAAAAACAAACATATCTTTCTGCGCATATAAAGTGAGGTCCAACCTACCATTTGGTGCATGGTGCAATGGTGGGTGAGTGACTTGGCATTTGTAATAAAGCACAAGGATGCATGATAACAGAGTCCAGTCTCTGTAAGACAGAGGAGGCTGCATGCACATACGAGTCACCATAATCAATTACAGAGAGAAAAGTGGCCTGAACAAGATTCTTTCTAGCTATAAGCAGGAAGAAAGTCTTATTACGAAAATAAAAACACAATTTCAGTTTAAGCTTTGTTATTATCCACATGAACTTTAAACAACAACTTGTCATCCAACCAAATATCTAGGTATTTTTAGGATGACACTTTTTCAATAGATAAGACACCAGATGTGACAATGCTAACCTTCTCTGGCAGAGTTCTAGCTCTGGTAAAGGTCATTTTTTGTACATTCAAGACCAGTTTGAGACCATTAAAGGAGGCCCGCAGCGACTGAAAAGTAGTCTGGAGCTCTTCAACAGCCTGAACCAGAGAATTAGCACGTGAATATATGACTGTATCATCTGCATATAGATGTATCTTTGCCAATTGCATCCAATTTCCCAAATCATTAATAGAAATTGAGAACAACACTGGAGCTAAAACGGAACCCTGGGGCACACCTATATTAATTTCAAGAAAGCTAGACTTGTGATTGTCAGTATATGCACATTGTGTTCTGTCAAAAAGATAATTCCTAAACCAATTTACTGCCCCTCCACTGAGACCAATGTTTCTGAGTCTAGCTAGAAACAATTCATGGTCAACTGAATCAAAGGCCTTTAATAAATCCACAAACAGAGCAGCACAATGTTGCTTTTTGTAAGTGCATTAATGATCGAAAGCCAGACTGAACCCTGCTCAGTATGTTCTTTTTAATTAAGAAGTTTTTAAATTGTGAGTTGACTAGTGATTCATAGAGTTTGACCAGGATAGGGAGTTTGGAGATAGGACGATAGTTATTAGCATCTGAGGGATTTCCAAATGCTGGGTATGGAATTGGTCAAGAGACTCAAGTTGAAAATGTGAGCCACAGGTTCAGTAATAATACCAGCTGCTATCTCTAAGAGGTAGGGGTCCAGGTCGTCTGGACCTGCAGACCTTTTAGTGTCTACTGCCTTTAGTGATTTATAGACATTAGTATAAGAAACAGGCTCAAAGTTAAAATGGTTCACATAAGGGCCTATATTATAGTTGACTGTAACAGAGCTTACATTAGAGGTCTGGGCCCCACCATTATTAAAAACTGAACCAGCAGATATGAAGTGCTTGTTAAAAAACCCTACAATATCAGCTTTATCTTTCACTTCATTAGAATCCATCATTAAATGGTCAGGAAGGCCAGAGGAGACATTAGAACCTGACACTGATCTGATTAGTTTCCAGAACTTGGTAGGGTTGTTTAGGTTCTCTGTGACTGAATTTAAATAGTAATCTGATTTGGACTTTCTGATCAAACCTGTGCATTTGTTTCTTAGCGCTTTGAAAGAAGCCCAGTCAACAGGAGCATTTGTATGTCTAGCTTGAGCCCAAGATATATTTCTCTTTCTAATTAACAAATTGTCTGAAAACCAGGGATTGACTCTTCCACTGATTCTAAATGTCTTCACAGGGGCGTTGTTATCACAAATGGACACACATTTCATGAAAAATAGTCCCAGGCAGTGTCAACATCGGGAATCAGACTTACTATGTCAATATGATGGTACAGATCATGTAAGAACGCTTGCTCATCAAACTGTCAAAATGTATTTTAAAAATATAACGGGGTTTGGCTTTGGTCATTTTTGTATTTCTAACACAAGCAATTGGACAGTGATCACTGACATCATTACAGAATATCCCAGTCAATGTGTATTTGTGAGGGATATTCGTTTGAATAATGTCCAATAGAGTTGATTTGTTAGGTGCTCTGGGATTCGGTCTTATCGGCGCATTAATTAATTGAGCGAGATTCAGAGTCCCGCAATTTTTTAAAAGAGTCCGATACAAATGTAAACATGTCCCAGTTCAAATCTCCTAAAAGAACGAATTCAGAGTCATTTAACTTGTGCATGACATCAGAAAGAGAGTTTAGTGCATCTCCCGAAGCTGAGGGTGGTCTATAGCAACCGACTACAATGATGTGGGTTTGGTAATGGTACAAATGTTTGGCTTTGGTAATCGAGAGAATTTTAGCGGTGTTAAACTCAGATTTAACATAAATTGCAACCCCTCCTCCTTTACTCATCCGATCAGCTCTAAAAACCGTGTACCCATCAATAGAAATCAAGTTATTTGACACAGCTCCTAGCCTTCAGTGCGCACCTGCGCTCGCATAGCAGGCCTTGCACGCAGAAAGACGCTCCTGACTCGGCGTCTGTCTCCAGAAAGGTTACAACTCCAGAAAGGTGTAGAAAAAAACAAAGGCCTTCTCAATCCGGAGTAAATTTCGTAAAATAGAGACTGAGATCTAAAAATATTAGTTGTTAAATACAGCATCCAACTTCACATCAAAAGTATTTGCTTCTGTGAACAGAATCAGGGTCACTCAATGCCATTGACCAGCTTCATCAATAAGTGCATCGATGATGTCGTCCCCTCAGTGACAGCATGTACTGTACATATCCCAACCAGAAGCAGGCAACATCCGCACCGAGCTAAAGGCTAGGGACGCTTATAAGAAATCCCGCTATACCCTCAGACAAACCATCAAACAGGCTGTCAGGACCCGGTTACGAACCTGGGTCTCCGGAGTGAGAAACAGTCACTTAACCAACTGAGCCACGAATAGTCAGCAGAACCCAGAAGATGAGGCAGACACAGCAGTACTTAAGACGGTGTATTTAATAAAGTAAAAAAGAAGAAGTCCTTCAATACAAAATGGCAAATCCAAAAGGTGGTAGGTATAGCACAAAAAGGCCTCAAGAGATACTCAAAAACAAAAACAGAATTCCACAAGAGCATCCACCGGAAACGACAAGAATACACAGAACACTAGGGCTGGGTGCTAACATACAAACGCAGAGCACAGAACTGAGGGAAACTAAGGGTTTAAATACTATCAGGGGAAACGAGGCACAGGTGCAAATAATAATGGGGAATAAGGGAAAAAACATAAGGTCAAAAAGCACAATGGGGGCATCTAGTGACCAAAACCCGGAACAACCCTGGCCAAATCCTGACAGAATCCCCCCCCTAGGAACGGCTCCTGACGTTCCTACCAGCTCTCTCAGGGTGGAGGGCCCTGAACTGACGAATGAGGTCAGGGTCCAGGATGTCTTTGGCAGGAACCCAGGAGCGCTTCTCGGGACCGTAGCCTTCCCAGTCCACCAGATACTGCCAGGACCGCTGCACCCGGCGGGAATCCAGTATCCGATGGACGGTATAAGCCGGCTGGCCTCCAATGACACGAGGCGGAGGGGAGGTCTGTCTGCCGGGACAAGGGGAGAAAAACAACAGGTTTTAACAATGAAATGTGAAATGTGGGATTAATCTTAAGGGATCTGGGTAAGTGTAGGCGATAAGAAACTGGGTTAACTCTCCTGGCAACCTTGAAGGGACCGATGTATTTTTGGGACAGCTTGCGAGACTCCACCCGTAGAGGTAAGTCTCTTGTGGAGAGCCAGACTCTCTGGCCGGGGCGCAGGGTAGGCCCGGGACGGCGACGTCTGTTGGCTTGTTGTTGGTACCTCTGTGAGGAACGCATAAGATTAAGACGGGTCTTCCTCCACATAAGCCGACAGCGTCTGACGAACTTCAAGGCTGAAGGCACTCTGACTTCTGCCTCCTGGTCCGGGAACAATGGAGGAGCATAGCCAAACTGACACTCGTGCGGGGACATACCAGTGGAGGAGGAGCGCAAGGTGTTGTGCGCGTATTCGGCCCAAACAATAAAGGATGACCATGTGGACGGGTTGTCACGAGTCATACATCGGAGGGTGGTTTCCAGCTCTTGATTCATCCTCTCTGTTTGGCCGTTGGACTCCGGATGGTACCCTGAAGATAGACTGGCAGAAGCCCCCATGAGTTGGCAGAAGGCCTTCCAAAACCTTGAGGCGAACTGGGGACCTCTGTCAGAAACCATATCTTGAGGAATGCCGAAGACTCGGAACACATGATTAATTACCAACTCAGCCGTTTCCTTGGCAGAAGGTAACTTAGTCAGAGGGACGAACCTGGCCGCCTTTGAAAACCTGTCGATTATGACTAGGATAGTAGTATTGCCATGGGATGGAGGAAGTCCAGTAATAAAGTCCAATGAGATATGGGACCAGGGTCTGTGGGGAACAGGTAAAGGGTGAAGGAGTCCTTGAGGGCGGAGGTGAGAAGATTTGCCCTGGCAGCACACGGGACAGGCATTGACGAAAGTGGCAACGTCTTCTCTTATGGTAGGCCACCAGAACTTACGCTGGATGAACTCCAAGGTGCGACCTACGCCCGGATGACAGGTGAGGCGAGAGGAGTGCCCCCACAGAAGGACCTGAGTCCTCACTGCCTTGGGGACAAACAACCGATTGGCAGGACCTCCTTTCGGGTCCGGTTCGCTAGCTTGAGCACGTCTCACGGTATCCTCAACTTGCCACGAGATCGGAGCCACAATCTTAGCAGCAGGAAGATACAGGCATGTCCGTGTCATCTCGAATGGCAGGAGCGTAGACTCGGGACAGGGCATCCGGTTTGAGATTCTTCGATCCGGGCCGATAGGTGAGGATAAACTGGACTCGATTGAAGAAAAGAGACCATCTAGCTTGTCTAGAGTTCAACCGCTTCGCCTGCTGGATATACTCCAGATTTTTGTGGTCCGTAAGCACTTGAAACGGGTGAGAAGCCCCCTCGAGCCAGTGTCTCCATTCCTTCAATGCCATCTTAACCGCTAGGAGTTCACGATCCCCCACATCGTAGTTCCTCTCAGTCGGGGTAAGCCGGTGTGAGAAGAAAGCGCACGGATGAAGCTTCTTGTCTTCACCCTCTGAGACAGGACAGTTCCAACACCAACCTCTGATGCGTCTACCTCCACCACAAATGGTTCATCCGTAGTCGGTAGTATCAGGATGGGAGCAGAGAGAACGCGCTGCTTGAGTCCTTGGAAGGCCGTCTCAGCTTCTCTTCCCCACAAAAACCTTGCATTGCCACCCTTGGTTAAAGCTGAGAGAGGGGCTGCCACCAAGCTGAAGTTCTTGATGAACTTGCGGTAAAAGTTTGTGAAGCCCAGGAAACGCTGAACTTCCTTAACGGATTTGGGGGTGGGCCAATCCG
Organism: Oncorhynchus masou masou; assembly: GCF_036934945.1. Taxonomy (NCBI): domain Eukaryota; kingdom Metazoa; phylum Chordata; class Actinopteri; order Salmoniformes; family Salmonidae; genus Oncorhynchus; species Oncorhynchus masou. The sequence goes on along the minus strand of NC_088239.1, from coordinate 45,650,142 downwards.
CTACCGCCCCTACCTTCCTGGGGTCCATTTGGACTTGACCGGGTTCCACTACAAATCCCAGGAATTGTACTCGGGATGAATGGAATTCACATTTTTCCGGCTTAACGTACAGATGGCTGTCCAGGAGGCGTTTGAGTACTTGTCTGACATGCTTAGTGTGTTCTTGAAGGGAGCTTGAAAAGATGAGGATGTCATCCAAGTAAACGAACACAAATATGTTAAGCATATCCCTAAGCACATCGTTTATGAGCACTTGGAACACCGCTGGGGCGTTGGTCAGGCCGAAGGGCATCACCAAGTATTCATAGTGACCAGTAGGCGTGTTGAAAGCGGTCTTCCACTCGTCACCAGGTCTGATCCGCACAAGATGGTATGCGTTCCGCAGGTCAAGCTTAGTGAAAACAACTGCTTCCTGGAGCAGCTCGAAGGGTGTAGCCATAAGGGGTAGCGGGTAACGGTTACGGACGGTTATGGCATTGAGTCCCCGGTAGTCGATGCAAGGACGTAATCCACCATCTTTCTTGGCCACAAAGAAAAACCCTGCTCCCGCCGGGGAGGTGGATGGACGCATGAGGCCTGCTTCCAGAGCGTCCTTGATGTAGGTATCCATAGCAGCTCGTTCGGGTGGAGATAGGGAAAAGATCCGACCCCTGGGGGGGCAAGTCCCCGGAAACAGGTCGATGGGGCAATCGTAAGGTCTATGGGGTGGTAGCATGGTGGCCCTCTGTTTGCTAAACACCAGTTTGAGGTCATGGTAACACTCGGGAACTCGGGTCAGGTCGATGGATTCTAAAGACTCGGGAGTAGAACTCGGGGAATTCTGGAAAATACAAGTAGCTTGGCACGTAGGACCCCACTGCTTGATAGTGCCCACAGACCAGTCGATGTGAGGGTTATGGCTGTGAAGCCAGGGGTATCCAAGGACGAGAGAGAACTCGGAACAGGAGATCAAATGAAAGTTCATCAATTCCTGGTGTTGTGAAACTGAAAGTCGCAAGGAGGTAGTGACATGAGTGACAAGTCCAGATCCCAAAGGGCTTCCATCCAATGTAGTGACCCTCATGGGTTCACTTAGAGGTTCAGAGGGAACGCCATTCTCCTTCGCCCAGACACCATCCATGAAGTTACCTGCGGCTCCAGAGTCTACCAAGGCTTGAAGGTGAAGCTTGTGGTTGTCCCAGGAGAGGGTGACTGGAATGAGCAGACGGGAGTTGGACGGATGGGAGGAGGTTATGTTTCCCGTTACAGTTCCCCCGGTCTGTACGGGACAGAGCGTTTCCCTGGAGCCCGGGACACGTGGAACGGAAATGGCCCGGTTTGCCGCAATATAGACAGCGTCGCTCCCTCATCCGGCGGTCTCTCTCAGCCTGGGAGATGCGTCCAATCTGCATGGGTTCCGATGGAGCCAGCGAGGATAAAGGTGGGGACTCGGAGCTGGGACTGATAGGGGCTAGAGGTCTACGGTTGAGTTCTCTCTCTCTCAGACGCTGGTCAATGCGTGAGGCCAACTTGATCAGGGACTCGAGATTGTCCGGTGGTTCCCGAGTGGCCAGTTCATCTTGGATAGTGTCGGAAAGGCCTTTCAGAAAGCACACCGTGAGCGCCTCGTTGTTCCAGCCACTTGCTGCTGCCACCGTGCGGAACTGGATGGCATAGTCCGTCACGCTGCGCCAACCTTGGTGGAGAGTCAGGAGCTGTTTGGCTGAGTCAGAACCACTGCTTGGGCCTTGAAACACTCGTTTGAATTCCTCAGCAAAGGCAGAGTAGCTGGCACAGCAGGAACTATGGGCATCCCACACAGCAGTAGCCCAGGCCAGGGCTTTTCCGACAGCAGGGTGATGATATAAGCGATCTTAGACCGGTCGGTGGGAAACGACGAGGGTTGTAGCTCAAAGGAGAGAGAACATTGGGTGAGAAACCCTTTACAAGCACTTGGATCACCTGAGAACCGTTGGGGAGGTGGAAGACGAGGTTCAGCCAGGGGGTTAACTGCCATGGGTACATGAATCTGAGGTACTGGGACGGGAACTGTTGCCGGGGTAAGACGATCAGATATTTGCTTAATGGAAGTCAGCATCTCCGACAGAAGATGAGAATGTCTAGCCATTAAGGCCTCTTGCTGAACCAGGGCGGCTTTGTGGCGTTGGACAGTCTCCTGGTGGTGGGACAGCATGGCAAAAGGTCCTGGGAACTGGCTGCCTCTGGGTTCATTTTTGGCTCTGTGTTTCTGTCAGGACCCGGTTACAAACCTGGGTCTCCGGAGTGAGAAACAGTCACTTAACCAACTGAGCCACGAATAGTCAGCAGAACCCAGAAGATGAGGCAGACACAGCAGTACTTAAGATAGTGTATTTAATAAAGTAAAAAAGGAGAAGTCCTTCAATACAAAATGGCAAATCCAAAAGGTGGTAGGTATAGCACAAAAAGGCCTCAAGAGATACTCAAAAACAAAAACAGAATTCCACAAGAGCATCCACCGGAAACGACAAGAATACACAGAACACTAGGGCTGGGTGCTAACATACAAACACAGAGCACAGAACTGAGGGAAACTAAGGGTTTAAATACAATCAGGGAAAACGAGGCACAGGTGCAAATAATAATGGGGAACAAGGGGAAAAACACAAGGTCAAAAAGCACAATGGCGGCATCTAGTGACCAAAACCCGGAACAACCCTGGCCAAGTCCTGACACAGGCAAAGTGTCAATACAGGACTAAGATTGAATCTTACTCTACCGACTCTGACGCTCATCGGATGTGGCAGGGCTTACAAACTATTACAGACTACAAAGGGAAACCCACCCGCGAGCTGCCCATTGACACAATCCTACCAGACGGGCTAAATACCTTTTATGCTCACTTCGAGGCAAGCAACACTGAAGCATGCATGAGAGAACCAGCTGTTCCGGACGACTGTGTGATCACGCTCTCCATAGCCGATGTGAGCAAGAACTTTAAACAGGTCAACATTCATAAGGCCACAGGGCCAGACAGACGTGTACTCAGAGCATGCGTGAACCAACTTGCAAGTGTCTTCACTGACATTTTCAATCTCTCCCTGACCGATTCTGTAGTACCTACATGTTTCAAGCAGACCCCCATAGTCCCTGTGCCCAAGAAAGTGAAGGTAAACTGCCTAAATGACTATGTCGATAGCCCTGAAGTGCTTTGATAGACTGGTCATGGCTCACATCAACACCATTATCCCAGAAACTCTAGATCCACTCCAATTCACAAGTGCATCTGCAACACCATCATTAAGTTCGCTGACAACACAATGTTTGGTAGGCCTGATCACCGACAACGATGAGACAGCCTATAGGGAGGAGGTCAGAGACCTGACTGTGTGGTGCCAGGATAGTATACCCTCGTATCCACATTGATGGGACCGCAGTGGAAAACGTACATTTTCTTGGCGTACACAACACTGACTAACTGAAATGGTCCACCCTCACAGACAGTGTGGTGAAGAAGGCGCAACAGTGCCTCTTCAACCTCAGGAGGTTGAAAAAATTTGTCTTGGCCCCTAAAACCCTCCCAAACTTTTACCAATGCTCAATTGAGAGCATCCTGGCGGGCTCTCTTACTGCCTGGTATGGCAACTGGACCACCCAAAACCGCAGGGCTCTCCAGAGGGTGGTGCGGTCTGCCCAATGCATCACCGGGGGCAAACTACCTGCCCTCCAGGACACCTACAGCACCCGATGTCACATGAAGGCCAAAAAGATCATCAAGGACATTAAACACCCGAGCCACGGCCTGTTCAGCCGTTTATCATCCAGACGACGAGGTCAGTATAGGTGCATCAAAGCTGGGACAGAGAGACTGAAAACAGCTTCTATCTCAAGGCCATCAGACTGTTAAGTAGTCATCACTAGCCGGCTTCCACCAGGTTACGCAACCCTGCACCTTAGAGGCTGCTGGCCTATATACATAAACTTGAATATTGGAACACTAGTAACTTTAATAATGTTTAGATAATGCTTTTACTCATCTACTATATACAGTTGATGTTGCAAGTTTACATACACTTTAGCCAAACATATTCCTGACATTTAATCCCAGTAAAGATTCTTAGGTCAGTTAGGATCACCACTTTATTTTAAAAATGTGAAATGTCAGAATAATAGAGATAATTATTTATTTAATCACTTTCCCAGTGGGTCAGAAGTTTACATACACTCAATTAGTATTTGGTAACATTTTGGGTAGCCTTCCACAAGCTTCCCACAATAAGTTGGGTGAGTTTTGGCTCATTCCTCCTGACAGAGCTGGTGTAACTGAGTCTGGTTGTAGACCTCCTTGCTTGCACACGCTTTTCCAGTTCTGCCCACAAATCTTCTATAGGATTGAAGTCAGGGATTTGTGATGGTCACTCCAATAACTTGACTTCGTTGTTCTTAAGCCATTTTGCCACAATTTAGGAAGTATGTTTGGGGTCATTGCCTACTTGGAAGACCCATTTGCGACCAAGCTTTAACTTCCTGACTGATGTCTTGAGATGTTACTTCAATATATCCACATCGTTTTCCTACCTCATGCTGCCATCTATTTTGTGAAGGGCACCAGTACCTTTCAATGGTCATTATGGCCAAACAGTTCTATTTTTGTTTCATCAGACCAGTCCCCATGTGCAGTTGCAAACCTTAGTCTAGATTTTTTATGGCGGTTTTGGAGCAGTGGCTTCTTCCTTGCTGAGCGGACTTTCAGGTTATGTCGATATAGGACTTGTTTTACTGTGGATATAGATACTTTTGTACCCGTTTCCTCCAGCATCTTCACAAGGTCCTTTGCTGTTGTTCTGGGATTGATTTGCACCGTTCGTACCAAAGGACCTTCATCTCTAGGAGAACGCATCTCCTTCCTGAGCGGTATGGCGGCTGTGTAGTCCCATGGTGTTTATACTTGCGTACTATTGTATGTACAGATGAATGTGGTACCTTCAGGCATATGGAAATTGCTCCCAAGGATGAACCAGACTTGTGAAGGTCTACAATGTTTTTTTCTGAGGTCTTGGCTGATTTCTTTTAATTTTTCCATGATGTCAAGCAAAGAGGCACTGAATTTGAAGGTAGGCCTTGAAATACATCCACAGGTACACCTCCAATTGACTCAAATGATGTCTATCAGAAGATTCTAAAGCCATGACATAATTTTCTGGAATTTTCCAAGCTGTTTAAATGCACAGTCAACTTAGTGTATGTAAACCTCTGACCCACTGGAATTGTGATACAGTGAATTATAAGTGAAATAATCTGTCTGTAGCAATTGTTGGAAAAATGACAAAGTAGATGTCCTAACAGACTTGCAAAACTATAGTTTGTTAACAAGAAATGTGTGGAGTGGTTGAAAAATGAGTTTTAATGACTCCAACCTAAGTGTATGTAAACTTCCGACTTCAACTGTATATACTGTATTATATTCTACTATATTTTAGTTAATGCCACTCCGATATTGCTCAATCAAATATTTATATATTTCTTAATTCCATTATTTTACTTTAAGATATGTGTGTATTGTTGTTAATTGTTAGATACTACTGCACTGTTGGAGCTAAGAACACAAGCATTTTGCTACACCCGCAATAACATCTACTAAATATGTGTATGTGACCAATACAATTAGATTTGATTTGATATATGTGACCAATGGTTCTCCTCAATTTCTTCCTTTAGATCTGTTTCCCATTTACAGTGCCTTGCGAAAGTATTCAGCCCCCTTGAACTTTGCGACCTTTTGCCACATTTCAGGCTTCAAACATAAAGATATAAAACTGTATTTTTTTGTGAAGAATCAACAACAAGTGGGACACAATCATGAAGTGGAACGACATTTATTGGATTTTTCAAACTTTTTTAACAAATCAAAAACTGAAAAATTGGGCGTGCAAAATTATTCAGCCCCTTTACTTTCAGTGCAGCAAACTCTCTCCAGAAGTTCAGTGAGGATCTCTGAATGATCCAATGTTGACCTAAATGACTAATGATGATAAATACAATCCACCTGTGTGTAATCAAGTCTCCGTATAAATGCACCTGCACTGTGATAGTCTCAGAGGTCCGTTAAAAGCGCAGAGAGCATCATGAAGAACAAGGAACACACCAGGCAGGTCCGAGATACTGTTGTGAAGAAGTTTAAAGCCGGATTTGGATGCAAAAAGATTTCCCAAGCTTTTAACATCCCAAGGAGCACTGTGCAAGCGATAATATTGAAATGGAAGGTGGTAGCAGCTTCAGTATTTTTTCCATGCTAGATGCCTTAGGTTCATCCAGATTCTGTTGAAGCGATTGAATAAGATTTCTGTGTTGTAAGAACTTAACTCTTAAGGATCCGCCTCCTTTTTTCAGTTTTTGCCTGAAATGACAAACCCAAATCTAACTGCCTGTAGCTCAGGCCCTGAAGCAAGGATATGCATATTCTTGGTACCATTTGAAAGGAAACACTTGGGAGTTTGTGGAAATGTGAAAGGAATGTAGGATAATATAACACAATACATCTGGTAAAAGATAATACCAACCATTCTTTTGTATTTATTTGTACCATCATCTTTGAAATGCAAGAGAAAGTCCATAATATATTATTCCAGCCCAGGTGCAATTTATTGTTTGACCACTAGATGGCAGCAACGTTTTAGACTGATCCAATGAACCATTGCATTTATGTTACATTTTTTTTTAAAATCAAGACTGCCCAAATGTGCCTAATTTGTTTCATAATAACTTTTCATGTTCAAAACTGTGCCCTCTCCTCAAGCAATATCATGGTATTATTTCACTGTAATAGCTACTGTATATTGGACAGTGCAGTTAGATTAACAAGATTTAAGCTCTCTGCCAACATCAGATAAGTCTATGTCCTGGAAAATGTTCTTGTTACTTACAACCTCATGCTAATTGCATTAGCCTACGTTAGTTCAACCGTCCTGTGGTGGGAACACCAATCCCGAAGAAGTTTTAAAGAAATCGGCCTTGGCTAATCCAAATCTTTTTTTGGAATTGATTGAATGACAGTAGAGCTCCACCATGTTCAAAATTCATGATTCAGTGATCACTAAGGTCAGTACAGAATACACCAGACTGATACCTATCAGGATTATTTGTGAGGATAACATTGAGGAGAGTAGCCTTTTCTGGGTGTTTGGAGTCATACCTTGTGGGATTGGTAATAATCTGAGGAAGATTTAGGGTGACTTGGTCAGCTGGTTTAAGCATGACCCAGTTTAGGTCTCCTAGCAAGACAAATTCAGACTTAGTGTAAGGGAGAGGGCAGGTAGAGTACAGGCCGGTGCTGATGTAGGACGATAGCACCCAGCAACAGTCATCAAAGGGCTATTTGAACGTTTAATGCGAAAAACCGGCAAATCAAATTGTTTGGGGACAGACTTGGTGGAGACAACCGAGTACTAAAGGTGACCCTTGGTAAAGATTGCCACTCCCCCACCTTTGGAAGATCTGTCTTCCCGAAAAAAAGGTTATAATCAGAAAGGTTAACTTCAATATTTGTGAGGATCGATGCTGGAGACGAGAAGCAGAACATTTAAGGAACAACGGACATGAAACAGGAACAGCGTGTGGACAGGGGAAAAATAACGACATCAATGCTGACACAGGGAACCAACTGGGGAGCAGACAGATAAAGATGGGGTAATCAACAAAGTTAGGGAGTCCAGGTGAGACCAATTTTGTGCAGCTGCACATAATGATGGTGACAGGTGTGTGTACTGAAGGGAAAACATGGCGTCAGAGAGGGAGATTGAAAGCAGGCGTGACAGTACCCCCCCCCCCCCTAGGGGCGCAAGCCGGCGTCCCACCCATGTGATCCTGACAGGGTCAGACATGGGCGCAGGACAAGCTGGATCAGGCATGGGCGCAGGACAAGCTGGATCAGGCATGGGCGCAGGACAAGCTGGCTGAGGCGTAGAAGCCCGACAAGCCAGTAGAGGTGTGGGAGCCTAGTGAGCTGGCCTAGATGTGGGAGTCTGGCGATCCGGCTGAGGCGTGAAAGCCTGACGATCCCACTGAGGCGTGGGAGTCTGGCGATCCGGCTGAGGCGTGAAAGCCTGACAATCCCACTGAGGCGTGGGAGCCTGGCGAACCGGCTGAAGCATGACGCAGGGTGGGCGCCTACCGAGGCAAGAAGTCCTCTCGAGTCAGCTAAGGCATGGAAGTGCGACGAGCTAGCTGAGGAATCCCTGGTTCCATCGGCGATGGCACCCGGACCCGACGTCACCAACCAAAACAAAAACCCAAAACGGGAGTGTGGTGGAGGTACCTGTACCAGACAGGGAGAGACAGGCCAGGGCAGACGGTGAACAGATCGCCAGGTGGAATCCAAGCAGCAGTGCAGCAGGCAACGGGAGTAGGTGTCACACCCACTTGGGAGAAGCTTTTATTTCTGGAGGCAGAATTATTGTAGAAAAGGCCAGTGGATGGTCTTTGAACTGTGGGAGGTGGCTTCAAATGGGGCTTCAAAGTCTCCTGCCACTTGTTGGGCCCAAAGGCCTCGACACCTCTCACTTTACACCTCAGTGCTAATTGAAGAATAATAGTGACAACATCAAAACTATGAAATAACACATATGGAATCATGTAGTAACCAAAAAAGTGTAAATAAATTCTGAAATGGCATATTGTTTTTATGAAACTTTCTGACTATTCAAATTCAAATCTGTCGCCAATTGGATGGAAACCTAGCTATAGACACCATAAAGACTCTGGCAAGTGCACTAGTACAGTGTGACTTTGATTCTTCCTGTACATCATGGCTCACCAGCAGCCTCAAATATTTACATTTACATTTACATTTAAGTCATTTAGCAGACACTCTTATCCAGAGCGACTTACAAATTGGTGAATTCACCTTCTGACATCCAGTGGAACAGCCACTTTACAATAGTGCATCTAAATCAAATATCTAAAGAATAAGCTACCAGCCAAACAAGCTTGTAAGAATTGTACTTAAACACCCCCCTAATTATCAGGTATCAAGGTAAGACCCAGATGCAGACCGTGTCAAAGTAACAATGTTTATTACAGCAACAGTGGCAAAGGTACAGGAAATCAGGCGTTTGAGCATTTTTCCGTTTCTATCTCTGTAATGTATTTGTATCTTTGAAATTGTATATGTATTTATGTAAAAAAAATAGGGACCACAATGGAAATAAGTCCCTTACATTATTGTGCAATCCCGTTCACTTTAAAACATCTTTGCGTATATATGTATTTTTTAACTGACAAATAAAATCAATCAATCCAAACTGTGCAGTGGATAATTGATGAATGGAAAGAGACATGTTTAAAACACAAACCATGAAGTCGGTATGCTCTGTTTATTTGTTGTACTGTATGGTGCATTGGCACCGAAGCCTGTTGGTGGAAAGTCTGTTGCATATTTTATATAATTATAAATATGGCATCAAAATGTTGAAAATCTGATTTTCCCCTAGCTGATCATTGCCTGCAGCTGGCTCTGATTGTAGTGCAATGAAACAGGCAGGGAGAGGGAGCTCATCTGTGGTGGTCGGCAAACCCTCAACCTTCTGGCCCGTAGCCCTGTGTGGCATCGACTGTGCAACAAAAGCATGCCAAAGAGGCAAAGTCGATTTCCACTTTTATAAACACAGGGTCTCTACAGTTATTGTTATTTGTGGTTGTAAACATTATTTTGAGTTAATTCTATGGCGGGAGGTGGGTGTTCAATTTATTTTACAGTACAAGGGGAGGTCATGTGAAACTATGTTTTACTTTGGGGAGGGGGGCGCATTTTTTTTAATGACACCTTGATTTGGACCATCCCCTTCACCTCTGTAACCCAATAAAGTTGTCTGTGAAATCACTCAAAGTGTTCTCTGCTGTTGGCAACCATACATTAGGCTTTTCCTGGAAGCATACGATAATTATTACATTGATTGATGATAGAGGGGTTTGATGATAGAGGGGTACCTACCAAGGTATTCTCAGAACAACTATATGTGAGGGGAAATGTATAATTTAAAAAACAACATGGCCTTTCAGTGGCCCACTGAAATGCTCAGTAGAGATTGTCCAAGACTAGTGGTAGGAGGACCCAGTTAATGCTCTTACCAGACGGACTTATCCCAGTCAGTCCAAACACTAGCCAGAAACTGTTCCTGTTCCACTAACAGACAGAGGTGTAAAGTAACTCATTACAACTACTCTCGTTACTGTAATTGAGTAGCTTTTCCGAGTACTTGTTCTTTTTAAAGTCTTTTTCAGTCAGTAATTTTACTTCTACTTGAGTAAAATGTAACTTAAGTAACAGCACTTTTACTTCAGTACTCTTTCCACCACTGGTGAGTGAGCGAAAAAGGGAGTGGGTGAGTGAGTGAATGAATGAATATCAGCTGGTCCCATGGACGAGTAACAAGTAACAGAGGGGTGCATGAGGGATTGAGTGGGTGAAAGAATTAGACATGTTGAATACACCAAGCTGTCTGTTTGAACTACTGGCACACAGCTCGGACACCCATGCATACCCCACAACACATGCCACCAGAGGTCTCTTCACAGTCCCCAAGTCCAGAACGGACTATGGGAGGCGCACAGTACTATATAGAGTCATGACTACATGGAACTCCACATCAAGTTTCTCATGCAAGAAGTACAATTTGATTTAAAAAACAGATACAAATTACAACTTATGGAAAAACACAAACATAGACACAGACACATGCATAGAAACACACAATAACATACGCATTATACACACGTACACATGGATTTTGTGTTGTAGATATGAGGTAGTAGAGGAGGAGCCTGCGGGGACACACTTCATATGCTGTGAAATCGGTTGTGAATATATTGTCATGTTTTAAAAAATGTAGAACTGCCTTAATTTTGCTGGAACCCAGGAAGAGTAGCTGCTGCATTGGCTAATGGGGATCCATAATAAATACAAATACAAAATGATCAATGCATTTTAATTGCTTTGAATGTTTCATTTATTTTCAAATGTTAATAGTAGATTTTTGGCAAACCCTTAGCTACATTTTAACATAAAGTTGTGCCTTGTTGCAACTCATAACATAAATTAACTTAGTTCCTACAGTACATTCCTTTCCTCTCTGCTCTTCCTTTTTTCCTTTAGCTAAGTTGTGCTGTACTATGGTAGATGAAGAATCAATCTATCTATTTAGAATGTTAGAGTATTTATTTGGTTAAAATCGTAGTGTATTATGTATGTTTGTAATAGTGTGTTATATGTGAAAATGAGATCTTATTATAAATTGTATTTTAATGTTTTAGGACTCTTGGAAGATTAGTCCAAATGAGGACTAAAAAAGATCCAAATAAAATTAAATCAGGCCTTTATGGTAGAGTGGCCAGATGGAAGCCACTCCTCAGCACATAACGTACTCGCTTGGAGTTTGCCAAAAGGCACAAATACACTCTCAGACCATGAGAAACAAGATTCTCTGGTCTGACGAAACCAAGATTGAACTCTTTGGCCTGAATGCCAAGCGTCACATTTGGAGGAAGCCTGGAACCATCCCTACGGTGAAGCATAGTGGTAGCAGCATCATGCTGAGGGGGTGTTTTTCAGTGGGAGAGACTGGGAGACTAGTCAGGATCAAAGGAAAGATGAACAGAGCAATGTACAGAGAGATCCTTGATGAAAACCTGCTCCAGAGCACTCAGGACCTCAGACTGGGGAGAAGGTTCACCTTCCAACAGAACAATGACCCTAAACACACAGCCAAGACAACACAGAAGTGGCTTCGGGACAAGTCTCTGAATGTCCTTGAGTGGCCCAGCCAGAGCCAGGACTTGAACCCGATCTAACATCTCTGGAGAGACCTGAAAATAGCTGTGCAGCAACGTTCCCCATCCAACCTGACAAAGATTGAAATGATGTGCTGAAAAGAATGGGAAAAACTCCCCAAATACAGGTGTGCCAAACTTGTAGCGTCATATCCAAAAAGACTCTAAGCTGTAATCGCTGCCAAAGGTGCTTCAACAACGTAGTGAGTAAAGGATCTGAATACATATGTAAATGTGATATTTCCGGGGTTATTTCAAGAGCTAAAAGGTCTAAAACCTGTTTTTGCTTGGTCATTATGGGGTATTTTATGTAGATATATGAGGGAAAAAACCTATTTAATCAATTTTAGAATTAAGCTGTAACATGACAATATGTGAAAAGAATCAAGGTGTCTGAATACTTCCGAAGACTAGATTAACCCTAGAAGACTAGATTAACCCTAGAAGACTAGATTAACCCTAGAAGACTAGATTAACCCTAGAAGACTAGATAAACCCTAGAAGACTAGATTAACCCTAGAAGACTAGATTAACCCTAGAAGACTAGATTAACCCTAGAAGACTAACCCTAGAAGACTAGATAAACCCTAGAAGACTAGATTAACCATAGAAGACTAGATTAACCCTAGAAGACTAGATTAACCCTAGATGACTAGATAAACCTAGAAGACTAGATTAACCCTAGAAGACTAGATTAACCCTAGAAGACTAGATAAACCCTAGAAGACTAGATTAACCCTAGAAGACAAGATAAACCCTAGAGGACTAGATAAACCCTAGAAGACTAGATAAACCCTAGAAGACTAAATAAACCCTAGAAGACTAGATTAACCCTAGATGACTAGATAAACCCTAGAAGACTAGATTAACCATAGAAGACTAGATTAACCCTAGAAGACTAGATAAACCCTAGAAGACTAGATTAACCCTAGAAGACTAGATTAACCCTAGAAGACTAGATTAACCCTAGAAGACTAGATTAACCCTAGAAGACTAGATTAACCCTAGAAGACTAGATTAACCCTAGAAGACTAGAAGATAGAAACCTAGAAGACTAGAAGACTAGATAAACCCTAGAAGACTAGATAAACCCTAGAAGACTAGATTAACCCTAGAAGGCTAGATTAACCCTAGAAGGCTAGATAAACCCTAGAAGACTAGATTAACCCTAGAAGACTAGATTAACCCTAGAAGACTAGATTAACCCTAGAAGACTAGATAAACCCTAGAAAACTAGATAAATCCTAGAAGACTAGATTAACCCTAGAAGACTAGATAAACCCTAGAAGACTAGATAAACCCTAGAAGACTAGATTAACCCTTGCTCACCAGAATCTAGTTGACAGCGGTAAAGTTCTCTCTGTCATCTCTCCCTCTTTTGCGGAGAAAATACTCATACAGATCAGGGGGAAAATGCAAAAAAAACAACAATGATAAAAAATGGAAGGATTGTTGTGCAAAATATCCAGATGACGTCAGTTTGATAAGGAAATAGAAACCAGTGAAAAACGACCCAACATGTTCCTGATAAGATTTCAGTTCGGCTTGGATGCATATTTTATGTGGTGGAAATACTATCAGCTTTTATTACGCTGATACAAATATCAACTCTATCTTTATAGGTATCTATCTTTCAGGTATCTAACTGCCCATTCACATTCTTTCAAGATGCGTAAGGAAAGAAATCGTATTTCAAAATGTAGCCAACATTTGGTGTATCATTTTACTGCAAGAAATGCTTGACGTGCCACAGGCCTATTTGAAGTCCCCATCTTGTGACTGTCGAATTTGTATAGCGCTTCACAATCATCAAACATAACACCAGCCATGTCACCCATGATACAAGTCAGTATTTGACGTCCATCCATGTCTAAGGATGTCGGGAGATGGCATGGAAACCGGCCACTAGGGGCAAGAGTGAGCGCGGTTACCTTCAAGTAGGTTTTGGTTTTGCAAGTGTCGTGGATGGGAATGGCGGATGGGTGTAAGCATCTGCCTCTGGTTGCAAGTTCAAATCCAGCAATAGAAAGTTGTTTGTCATATTTGAGTTTTAAGCCTATCCCAAACCCTTACCTTAACCATGAGGAGTTAATGCCTAACCTTAAGAATTTGGAGTTAACGCCTGCATTTAACCCTAACCTTAAAAATTCAGAGTTAATGCCTGAACTTAACTTTAAACACTTCGACGTTTGGCGTTTGATAAACACACGGATGAATGACTGTTTCTGACGTGAGACTGTTAGAGGTGGCAGCAGCATAACACAGCCAGCACTGCTGTCATCCTCTTTTGCCACTTCTACAAATCCCAAACATTACTTCTCTGACCCTCCTTTCTCTTTATTTTCAACTCTCTATTCCACAGCTTTTCTCTTATTGAATCAAACTCCGACAATCTTCTTTTTGACACCGTGGATGGATGCTAACTTTTTCTGCCCATCCCCGAGAGCAATTGATTTGTCGCCTATTTGGCGTCCGAACAGATAGACTCTAAAGCTTAGTCTTACTCACTAACGCCAGATAGCCTAACAATAATGAAAGAAAAAGCTCAATGTAGCCTATAAATATAAATTGCACAAGAACAATACATTTGTGGATTTTTTTTTTAAGGTAGTGTTTCTCTTTATTTAACCTGCCCACCACACACCCGCCCGCCCCATGGATATAACCACAGGGACTGTGGCTTATGAGTCAACCCGTGCATCACTAACAGTGAGTAGTACACTGGGGGACTTGTTCCGCGGGGCATATGACTGGCTACTTCTGGAAAGAGAGTGGAATTAGGAGGAGAAAGGAGACGGCACATGGAAACTATTATGATGTTGGTTAGTCGGTTCCACAATCTGGCCCTGAAACACACACAGACGCAGACACACACACACACACCTTTATTACTCTGGTTAGTTGGTCTACAATCTGTCGGGGGGAGGGGGGGAAACACACCAAAACAAACCAGTAGCAACACGAAGGAATCTCTTTCATCCTTATGTTCATCTGACTGGGCACAGATGCTGCTGTGATCAAAAGAAAGCTAGAAAAAGGTGTGGTGAAAGGCTGTTATTGATGTGAGTCTGAGAAGCACAATGTTGTGTTGTGTTGTCAGGGAATCCACCAGTGTGCTGAATGCTGACATCAGTTAGGATGTTGGTTGTCTGCCTGAGTAGACCATATTCTGTTTGAATTCTGATTCAGGATTCAGGACAGTGTGTAGTAGTGTGTGTAGTAGTGCTTTCATTGTGTGTTGGGTTGGAATTAGGATGGAAGTGTGGGACACATGCTGTTGTCCCCAAAGAGAGCTCCTAGCTGACTTCTAGGACTTCACTACAATCTAGGAGTTCCCAGAAGTACTTTCCCCCCCAATTGCACCCCTGGCGTTATCCAGTGGCGTCATTAGGCCTGGGCTTCCGGGGCTATAGCCCTGGATATTTTGGTACAACCCTAACCTTTTGATGGTAAAAAAAACACATTTTAGTCTGATATGAGTTTCCACACTTCACTTGCCCTGTGTAAGGTGCTGTCTTTCGTATGGGACGTTAAACGGGTGTCCTGACTAAAGGTCACTAAAGATCCCATGGCACTTATTGTAAGAGTATGGGTGTTAACCCCAGTGTACTTGCTAAATTCCCCATCTGGCCCTCATACCATAATGGCCAGCTAACTATAACTAAATGAGAATGTGTTCTCAGTCAACTTAACTTAAGGGTTAAATAACAAATAAAAAAAATCTATGACACATTTCTAAAACAGTTAGGACGGAGACTTCTAAAACGGGATTGAGTGAAGTAGAAACAAATATGTTGAACGAGCATTGCGAGCCTCACAAGTTTGACGAAATCACCTTATATCTTTTCAGTCGAATCACCTTATATATTTTCAGTCTAATACGGCTATCTACTTAATTTTTGTAGATCTTCATCAGAAGCATGCTTTTTGTAGTAGTTAAATGTTCTCTCCAAATGTAGTTGGAATTTAGACTGAAAGGATTTGACAAATGTGATTGGTGGAAGATATTACATTGGCCTACGTCGCGCTGGGCAGTTCAACAGATGTCAACAACAATTGGAGAAGTGTTTAACATTACCAGTACCACATCCTTTTGATATATATCTTGTCAAAAGCGCAATGTGACTGCAAACAGAGATCTGTATATGATGAGATGCTAATGTCACCGCCCTAAATTTCAGTGTAGACTTACCATTGAAACACAGGAGTGATGGTTGCTGATAATGGGCCTCTGTACACCTATGTAGATATTCCGTAAAAAATCTGCCATTTCCAGCTACAATAGTAATTTACAACATTAACAATGTCTACACTGTATTTCTGATCAATTTGATGTAATTTTAATGGACAAAAAAAAGTTTTTTTTCTTTAAAA